>NC_055703.1:0-230000 GCF_017639745.1 Melanotaenia boesemani
AAGTTTGCTTCTATAAGGCCAATGATTTTTGGAGTGTACTGGTCCAGTTTCACCATGAAGTCCTGCTCCAGGGGAAATTGTGGTGATTCTGCAGAACTCCTCTTTGATCTTGAAAAAAAAAAAAAAAAACATTATTAATTTTACCAATGAGTACAATATGCCTTGCACATTTGCAATGTTTTGCATATTAATAGCACATGCATGTGTTGTGTAATTAGAAACTAGATTGAAATGGTAATGGACTGTTCTTATACAACTATTTATACAACTGTTCTGCCCAACCAAACAAATTATACATTGACAATGAATTTTCCTCAGCTTCATAAAACAAAGCAGGCCATCTGTCTTTCAAATCATTTGCAATTGGACTACCACTCACAACTTCGAGTCTTCGATAGGAGAATGTTCTGGCCATCTTTTTTTGTATCACTTTTGTATTGCTCTTCATCTTAACGTCATTAAGAAGTTCCTGTCTGAGGATCTCCAGACTGTCACTGGTTTCTCCACTTGGATGTGGAGGGAGGTAGTTCACCTCTGCTCTCTTTGGCTTCTTGCAGTTCTCTGCAGGGTTTCTGTCGTCATGCGATTTTCCTCCCAATGAGTTGATGTTAAGCTCAGGACATGGTACTTTGCGTTTTCTCATTTTGGATCTGAAATTGGCCATCTTGTATTTAATGCGCTGCTGCCATCCACACATGCCAGAAAATGAGGTTCCTGGCTCCTTTAAGCATGGATGTTTTTTTTTAGCAGGGCTTCAACAACTGCCAATATTTGCAAACTTGAAGGATAAGCAGTGTATTGGAATATTGCTTCAGCGAGTTTATCAAGAATATCAGATTTCAACGATGGATTATGAAGGAGGGAGCCTTCTTTTTCTTTTTCATTTCCTTCTTGTAAGAGCAACTCAGAAGTATAGAAAAAGACAGGTATTTCAAAATTACTTGGCCAAGTTTGAGACCGAAGCCCGGGGGAGTGGGGTAAAATGATGGTGTCTGATGAACTAACTGAAGAACTGTCTTCCTGGGAGGAATGGTCCAGTGGAACTTGAGGGGAAGAAGCAGTCTCACTGACAGGGGTCAATGTAATAATAACAGATGGTTCTCTGTTGACTAGTTTTATTGTGTCTTTGTCCTTAACCTCATTCGTGGATGTTAGAGTGAAGAACTGGTTATCAAAATCTTTGTCCATGTACATAACAGTA
This sequence comes from Melanotaenia boesemani, assembly GCF_017639745.1. NCBI lineage: Eukaryota > Metazoa > Chordata > Actinopteri > Atheriniformes > Melanotaeniidae > Melanotaenia > Melanotaenia boesemani. The sequence continues at coordinate 1,202 of NC_055703.1, forward strand.
AAATGCCCCTGAAGTTGAAAGTGATCCTGTGCAGCTGCCAACAGTTCGTCCACTGTGTTTGGGATTCCATCTGGTAGGAGTAACTTGTGAACTTGAGTTTCTTGGAGGATAACACATAGCTGAACAGCAGCAGACATCTTTACCAAATTGGTCATGTAGAGCTGCAAGAGTGAGAAAAAGAAAAAAAAAAATTTTTTTTTGGGTGCACAGTTTGGACTGTGGAAGTATTAATATAGCAGAGTTGAAAAACAACAGGTGCAGTGGCCCTGGTCAGCAAAATATTAATAGTATGACATTATAACATGATATCAAAATGATGTCAACCAGTCAGCCCTACAAGGCTGCGTGTCTGGATGCTGTGTGTCTAAGATAGTGACAGGCAGGCTATAATAAGATGTAACAGAAGGATGAACGGGGTCTTTGATCCAGAAGGGGTGTCCCCCTGTTCGGCCGAATAAAGGAAGATCATTAAAGACCTCTGTCTGCAGACTCTTAATATCAGCAAGCCCTTTTGATAAAGAATTTATCTACGACAGGACCGCCTCACATCTCCTTTATGATTTAAAAGAAGCAATCACAAGAAGTTGGAATTTCAGCAAAGTTATTCTATGCGTAACAGCCATATTACAAAAATGTTATTGTGAAGCCCCCCAAATCACAAATCCTATTACAAGGATCACCAAATTCAGACCTTTTTGAGCCAGTGTCATGCAGGTTTTAAATGTGTCCCTGCTGCATCACACCTGGTTCAAATAAAATTGTTCTCCAGCAGATTAAGTTCTGCACAAGCCTCTAAACAACCTAATTTTTGAGTTCCGACACTGGCTCAAAAAGGTCTGGATTTGATGGATTCATTATGCACTAGTGCTATAAAAATTTCTTAAATTTTTTCTTTTTTGGTTAAATGTTGGTTGTAAACTTTTCTGAGTACCTAAATGAAGTTTAACTATATGAGTTCTACACAAAATAATAAGCCTACTGTATGTCCATTGCATCTTTAACTGTATCTAGGATTAGTGTCAGTAACACACTGAGGAACTAGGGACTGAACCACCAACATCCCAAAGCAAGATCAAATTCAAAAACATTTTCTTTATAGACACAAAATGCATATAGATTAAAAAATAGTGCATGGTTTTGAACTAAAAACTCCTTAAAAGATAACAAAATAAATTACTTCCAAAATTGTAGTGAAATACTTTACCTAGTATCAAACGCAGATGTGGTGTTTCAGAGAAACTATTCGATCACCTTCCACAGAATACGTAATCAGACGGTAAATGTCAGCGAGTTGTGACTGCTCAATAACTTTGACAATGTTCATGGACTCCAACTTAAAACATCTTAAATGCTCACAGTACCAGGCACTCTACAGTTTCACTACAAACACCAAGCTGCCATGAACAACAACTGTTTGTAGTATTTCAGCAAAGTCAGGCAACCCACCTGTGGAACCATAGACCAGCATCATACCACTACTGTAACCGGTGCCCTGATATTCTGCTTTGCTGACCAAGTTAACCATCTTCTCTCCAGGAAATTTGTGTGCCATAAATACTCGCAGATTCTCATTCACAACCTCTAAAGGCACTCTAGATATTTTAGACACAGAGAGAGCAGAGACTTTTGAACCATGGAGGTGGAAGGCAATCATGGACTGATGTTTTTTTGCCATAGACTTCAAAATGTTCCGAAAACAGCGAGTCTGTCTTACTATCTTTTTGAAAAAGTGGTGCTTAGCTTCAAACCTCATTGTCCATAAGGAGACTAGTGGGCCAAAGGATTTATTGAGACTTGGGTAATGCTCTACAAAATGGTGTTTTGGAATCAACTTCTCTTCTGGAAACACACTGATAAATCTATGTCTGTGTTCAGAAATCAGGCTATCTAGGTGACCAACACTTTCATCTGTGTGGGTGGGTGACATAACCAACTCAACAACATCTTTAAGAGTCAACACTTGCCATGCTTGTTCCTCCTCTGGTACTTTGCAGCCAATCATTAGTGGAAGCAGCCTCAGTAGGCACCAATTTTCATGTGCATTACCACCAATGGTTTTACGGGAAGCAAACGTTGGTGGTACACCCTGAGGACAATTAGTCCTGTCTTTCCACTTGTAGGGAAAATTTTTTAATGATTGTATTGAGCTCCTGAAGTGAAAAATATTTTCTCTTTATCAGGATGTCTAAACATAATGCCAATTCTAAAGGCACGATTCCCTCAAGTAAATCATGTAATACATCAGGCGGGTAACCTGTTGTTACATGAAAATGTTTTAATCTTTGTGTGATTACACACTGTCTTTTCACTCCATGGCTGTGAGTGTTACTAGCCAATGCTGTATCAATGTCGAATAGATGTTGCTGTTTTGTTCTAAGAGGAAACACTCCTGACATGACTTCAAATTCCCTAAATTTGGATCGCTCTCCAACACAAAATCTACAAATATAAAACCCACTTAAACTTTCAATAAAGCCCCCAACTGAGTGGGCAGCAAGATTATCTGCAACCACAGCAAAAACAGTTCCCTTTATTATTTTTCCCAAAAAGGGCACAAAAAGACCATCTTCTTCTAATTTTTTTCAGATCATTTAATAATGGCTCTAACACCCGTGTATAGCCAAATTTCTGTACATCATCTGACTTGCACAAAATAGCAAGGTAAATTGATGACAAACGCAGACCTTAATACTGCTGGAATATCAGCCAACACCCAGTAGATGCAGGTGACCTTATGCTTTTTACGAGAAGTTCCTAAAGGGTTGCATATCTCAAAATCATCAGAGTAGAGAAGTAGAGGTAGTCTTAACTCTTCTCCACAAAAGAAAACATTTTCCTTAAAGTGTGAACCATCACAAAAAGTTGAATATCACAAACCACAGTGTTTTGTCTTAAAAACCTCTTCCTGAATGTCACGATTATTTAAAATTTGGGACAAAGATTGCAAAGGCACATATTGAAATGTTTTGCCCTCTTTTGGATCTAAGATGTACTCTAAAGGTTCAACAATAGAAAAATGTTCTTTGAAGTATCTGTTTCTCTGGTATGCTGTGCTAAGAGGACCTTCTTCATTAAAGGCTGCACTAAGAGGGTTTAACTGGCAAATGCCATTTATCAAATCTGAGATCACTGCTGGTTCAACAGTACAGTTATGGTTTTCAAAGTGTCACAGACAATTCTTTTAATAACAGGTGCAGATGTTGAACAAGCAATAAACTGAAGTTCCTCAACAATTTCATCTATACATCTATTAGGCACATTGAAGATGCAATCTAATTTGAGTAATAGGGCACCAAGCTGATCAACAATCACTTTGACTAAATCTTCACCATCTTTGACCAGTGTTTCTTCTGCATTAATTTCACTGCCATCTAGCAAACTGCAACTGTCTTCAGGTGCTTGTGAAAATGTCTGAAATACAGTAGGTTTAAAATCTTCAAGGCAGTGAGGACTGTGCTTTCTACTTTTATGTGAAGAAAAAGTTGAATATATGTTTGTACTGTAATCGCAGTTTTTGAAAGCACAATACACGGTTTCCAATTTTTTTAGATGAGCTCCAATGTGTTCAAAATACTGCCTCTCTGTGTCAAAACCATGTCAATTACATACAAGACATAAAAATGAAACATTTTCCTGTATTTGTTCAGTTTGTGTATGATCGAGACAAATGTGCACGAAGTGCACCCCAACGTTTAAATGAACAAGGACACTCCAAGTATAGGCACGGTAACCCCTGACCTTGACCAGAATGTAGATGTTTCAATCTATAATGCTTTAGGAGCTCTAAACGTGTTGATGCCCTGAAGCTGCAAATTTTGCACAACCATCTCATAACATGACATGCCTACTGTTTTTCTCTGTTGAAACCAACGTAGAAACCTAATATGTCCTCCTCCCCACACTGTATTGGCACCCTGTAAGAGAAAAGAAACCATGTATTACATTAACATAGAGTCATAATGACTCGGTCAGATTTAAAGTGAAGCATCCAATAAATAATGTAATAAAATTAAATTGTGAAAACCATCATATATTTCTACTTGCCTCAATAAAGTTAGTCTTGCTTAATCCAATCACACCCCACTGGTACATGTGCAGCCTATCCACCTCACACCTGCAGTCTCTCCTGTTGATAGAAATATACACATACATAAAAGCAGCAACAAGAAAAGGATTAAGTGGCTAGTTGAATAATTATTTGATTTTATGCACCATTTTTCCCAGCATCCAGATTTTAAATTTACCTGCCTGGTTCAACATTATGTTTTGTCAAAAAATATTGTGGTGCTTATGGACTGTTTATGGACAACCAAGTTCAGTTTCATTACTAAAGTTTTGTAATAGATCAATTTTATTTTAAAACTAAACTTTAAATAGACACAATAGGAAAGACTAAATAAATACTGATATATAGTCTGAACTTTCCAGGCTGAACATGCGTGTAAGACAAAATAAGCAGGTGATATAAAACATAATGCAGCGTAACTTCTTAAAAATAAACCAAAGAAAACGTTTAGCTAAAATGTGAGATATATATGACATTAAAGCCACTTATCCAGGCACGCAAGAGAAGCTGCAGTAGTAATGTTCACGTGGTAATCCCTCTTCAAGAAAATAAAGAAATAAATAAAAAAAATAATAAATAAAAAATAAAAAAATTAAAAAACACGCTTGGATGAAAATGTACGGGGGGTATTCTGGCGTTTATTTCTAAGTAGATAACACAATGGACGTGGTAAAATGTTAAGACTGCTCTTGTCTAAGTCTATCTTCTCCACAGCGGGCCATCTAAACAGAACACGTTTGAAGTTTACTGTGTTTTCCTTCATTCAAGCAGACATTAGCCGCCACTACGACTGTTAACTCTAGTATCGACCTCATGCTGTCAACTAGCTAGCTGGCACTTAAAAACGTTAGCGAAACTGTACGGATTGAAGTAAAAACAACTGAGCATCCTATACTTCTTTAAGGTTGCAAAGGTCCCTCTGTTAAAATGTATATGGTTTTGCTTGATGTTATTACAAAAAAATACTTAGGTTAAACTGGACATAATCCAACCTGGCGTTGCCGTTTTCGGCAGCTGCCCCGCTGTCCTGTGCTCTGTATCCGCCTGCTCAATCACCAAAATGGCGGTGTGTTGTACGCATGCGCGAACACGGTTAAAGTCAGACTTTCAGATTAAACTTTACAGGGTATTTCTGAGTATATGTAGAGTGACGAAAAAGCATTAAATGGTATGATCATATATATATAGTAAACATTACTTGTAAACACACATTTTTGGCATTACATATAAAAAACATTTAAATATTATTTTTTCATTTAAATTGTAACAGAAGCTTAATATTATAGTGTATATATTATAAGGGTTACTTAAACATATTCTACTGGACCCCAAAGTTAGTTTTTTCAGTGTACGTAAATCAAAAGGCATTTAGCATGTACTGTAAAGTTATTAGTATTTTTTCTATCTCTGGGATTAATAAAGTACTTCTGATTGTGATTAGAACAAAGGAAACAACTATCTACAACAGGCAGTGTTGCATTATGTAAACTTTACTTTCTTTTCTTTCCCCTAGGTAGCGAAGAAGCTGTCTGGTGAGGATCAAGGCTCGGCTGAGTGGTTCACCAGCACTGGAAATGAGCACTCCCAGAAAGTCACCTTCGTGCTGACTTGTGAGGAATCCAAGGAGAAACTGGAACCCATGTGCCGTGGGGTGATGGAGCGGTTTCAGCTAGCCAACCAACCGGTCCCCAAAATTTTATATGTGGACCGTGGGTGTTGCCGTGTTCAGGGCCCAGCAGCAGTGGAGACTTTATTTCAGCCTTGGGTGGAAGGTGGGATGATTGTTCGTCTGGACATCTTCCACTGGATTCACCGGTTTGATGCAGCCATCTGCACCGAGTCTCATTCCAAGTATGATGCATTCAAGCTGCACATCAAGGCCGTCAGAGCCAAGGACCCGGCAACCATGAGGTCCATGAAAGATGAGGATGTCATGCGCAATTTCATTTCCAGGGAGCAGCTAAAACGCCAGGTGCAGCAGGTAAACATGACCCCAGGTAAACAGGAGCACATTTCAAACATGTTAAATTGTCATTGATGTCTTTCATGATGATGTCCAGGTCCCCACTGTGCAGCATGGCCCTATCAGGTTTACCTGATAAGCAGCATTGCACGCTGCAGTTCTGACGCAGTGTTTGATGGTAGAGGTCGGCACCGCAGGATCTACTCCGCATCACTCATTGACCGCCTCAACACCTGCTGGCAGCAGCTGTTTGGAGAGACTGTGGAGGGAAACTTCTGGGTTCCTGCTGATGGCACCTCTATGGAGCTGCTTGGGCTGGAATACCTCTTCGGTCAGAGCACCAGAGAATCAGGTCCCTTTTCTCTGAAGGACATTGTGAAGGGAGGACCCGATGCAGATGAGGAGGTGTTTCAGCCCGGACAGCCTGACCCAGATGAGGCTTAAAAGAGTGAAGGTGAAACATGACGATGTGCTGGAGGCTGTGCTGCCCCACATCACCCTCACCAGCGTCAGAACTGCTGTTGTTCACCCTCTGGCTTTTCTGAGCAGCAATGCGTTTGTTGATTTTTACCCCAGAAACCAAGATCTTTACATTTCTGTAAATAAGCTGGTGTTAGACAAGTGGCAGATTTTAAACTGTTGCCTCTTTGCCAGGAGTTAAATTAACCAGTAAAACGTTTAAGTCTAGTGCAGAAGGAAGAGAACTAGAGACAAAAAGTATTGTGCAGAATAAAACATATAGAGTTCAAACAACATTAGTGGAAAGGCCATACATACTTAAACCATAACTATTATATAATACTATAGAATAAATAATTATTAAAAATATAGTGAGTTATATAATAAACATCAAATGTTTAATATGCAAAATGATAGCAAAGCTTTTTTCCATCTTTAGTCTCTTGGCAGGACAACACAACAGTAATGATAACAGGAGATTATACCATCTGTATAAATAAAGGTTCAATAAATAAAAAAGCAATTAAGACCATTTAAATCAAGCAATCATTTGTGTTTGTTTTAACGGGAGAATGTCTGCAGTCAAACCCTCTTCCTGACTTTCAGCAGCTGGAAACCTTCTGCTCTCACCTGGTAAACATCAGCCTGATAGAGGACAAGCTTTCCCTATCAACTAAACAACTCTGTTTTAATCTAGATAATTTTAGAACTATTGTTGTTTAACCTTATTTATTTTAGAACTGTGAGATGTAAGATTTTATAATGTGCTATACAAATAAAATGTATCACAGTCTCCTCAAAGCCTGGAACGCAGTGGAGGAGCATAACAAGCAGCCTCAGCAGTTCAACATGCTGTAGAAGACGCGCTGTACAGGACGCGCTGTACAGGACGCGCTGGGGCAACAAGCTGTACAGGACGCGCTGGGGCAACATTATGTACTGTCAAACTAAAAGGGACGACCTGGTTGACGCGGCAGTGATATCAAAAGTAAAGACGGCCAAACGCTACGCCCTAGCACAACAAGAGATCAGCGTTCATAACAACAGACTCATGTACACGCTTGTCAAACTGTTGCAGCTACACAGACCTCAAGAGTCAAAAACCAGCCCGGAGAAGAGCCGCATCCTGAAGGCATACGGGAGGATCCAGCACTGGATTTTAGTGGAGGATCCTGTCCTCTGCAAAGCTGACATTCCTCTTCCAAAAACAAATGTGATCCTGTCATCCTACAGTTCCACCCCCACCTGACTACCCTTTGATGAGGGTTTTGAAGGGATGAACGGCTAATATGATGCCAGTCTCCAGGCCGCAACCGCAACCATTGAGGCAAAGCTCTGCAACCACTACCATCACCAGGCCTGTACCCTCTGTTTGCATCTACAGCAGCCCTTCAGATTCCCGGTCCCTCTGCTCGACCCATATTACCTGCTATTCCAGTGAGTCCTGAGATAGCCAGCCCGTCCACATTAGATTTTAACTTGTGCCCATCACCTGTACCATCACCAGCCATTTGCACTCTCCAGCTGCAACAGCAGCTTCCTCTGAAATTGCAGGTCCATCCACACAGCTCACAACACCTGGCTGTCAGGTGATCCCTGTAATTGCTGGTGCTTTAACAACAGCACCTCCAGCTATCCCTCCACTGACTGCCACCACCACATTTCCCAGCACTGCCAGTCATTCATCCTGGATAAGAGCTACGCAGTACAAGCACAAGCAGAAGGAGCACTTCTCAGAGGTTGGAGCCAAAGTGTCCTGTTTCCTGTTTGTACAATCCGGGCCTACTGATACAGGGACATAAAAATTACAAAAAGACAACATTCTGCCCAGTTTAGATGATGTCCCCTTCAAAAGGTCTGGACAACAGAGTCTTTGAGAGTTATGAACACTTTAACCATGTTGTTTACAAGCTGGAGGACTGAGGATGTTTTAGAGATCTATAAATTGATGTGTAAAAAAATAAATCCAGATACTAACATTTAGTATCTAGTTAGATATTAACTAGCACAGGTATGCATACTTAAATGTTTCCCCCCCTCTGTCATACCAAAAATAGTACTTAACACCATCCTTAGTATCGCAACGAGTTTGAAATTTAGTATTTTAAGAAGCCTACTGTAAATATTGTACAATACTAACTTATTCATATAGATAGTAACATGTAAATATGTTCATTTTAATCATGTTTGCTGTTTTGCTGTAATCTGAAAACACTAATTTTCTTCTGACCAGATTTTAAATAGTTTTATTTTCATATGTAATATTTAATGTTCAGAACTGTTTTTATGAGGAGTTTTTAGTAATTTACACCGAGTCAATTTTAACACTTAAATATTTTAGAAATATAAGTTGATGTCATTAAAACTACACCACTGTGTAATTTGAGGTGATCGGGAGGAAGCAATCCCAATATAAATTAAAGCCGCAAGCGGCATCCATCGGGTCCGAGCTGCCTGGACCCCGCCACCCGATGTCGCCATGACAACAGGTGGTGTAACGCGTTAAGGACCCAACGTGTGTGAATACTGTCAAGTTTGGTGCAGTTCCCATTCATTCCTGTGGAGATATAAGCAAAGCGTGTTTCATGGCGAGAAGGCGTTTTCTGTCGGTTGCCACGGTAACACGCTTTCTCCTATTAGAAAGATTTGAGGAGCGTTTGGTCTCCAACTTGTCAGGAAGGTTCCCACCAAGTTTGGAGTCAGTCGTACGAATCCCCTTAGACTAGTTCGTTAAAATGGCAGTGAAATCCAAGATGGCGGGCAGTCCATTGCCATGGCAACAGGTGTTCTATTGACATCAATGCTGGACTTGGGGTGTCACAAGTATGAATCCTGTCAAGTTTGGTGCAGATCCCACGTATTCCTATGGACATATAAGCAAACCGTGTTTCATGGCGAGGGCATTTTTCCGTTGGTTGCCACGGTTACACGCTTTTTCCTATTAGAAAGATTTGAGGAGCGTTTGGTCCCCAAGTTGTCAGGAAGGTTCCCACCAAGTTTGGAGTCAGTTGCACGAATCCCCTCAGACTAGTTCGTTCAAATGGCAGTGAAATCCAAGATGGTGGGCACCCCGTTGCCATGGCAACAGGTGTTTGATGGACTTCTTTGCTGGACTTGGGGTGTTACACGTATGAATACTGTCAAGTTTGGTGCAGTTCCTCTGTATTCCTATGGAGATATAAGCAAAACGCGTTTCATGGCGAGAAGGCTTTTTCTGTCGGTTGCCACGGTTACACGCTTTTTCCTATTAGAAAGATTTGAGGAGCGTTTGGTCCCCAACTTGTCAGGAAGCTTCCCACCAAGTTTGGAGTCAGTCGCACGAATCCCCTCAGACTAGTTTGTGAAAATGTGAGTGAAATCCAAGATGGCGGGCGACCCGTTGCCATGGCAACAGGTGTTTGATTGACTTCTTTGCTGGACTTGGGGTGTGACACGTATGAATACTGTCAACTTTGTTGCAGATCCCATCTATTTCTGTGGAGATATGAGCAAACCGTGTTTAATGGCGAGGTCTTTTTCCATCGGTTGCCACGGTAACACGCTTTCTGCTATTAGAAAGATTTGAGGAGCGTTTGGTCCCCAACTTGTCAGGAAGGTCCCCACCGAGTTTGGAGTCGGTTGGACCATTCCCCTCAGACTAGTTCGTTCAAATGGCAGTGAAATCCAAGATGGCGGGCGACCCGTTGCCATGGTAACAGGTGTTTGATTGACTTCTTTGCTGTACTTGGGGTGTCACACGTATGAATACTGTGAAGTTTGGTGGAGATCCCATCTATTTCTATGGAGATATAAGCAAACCGTGTTTCATGGCGAGAAGGCGTTTTTCCGTCTGTTGCCACGGTAACATGCTTTCTGCTATTAGAAAGATTTGAGGAGCGTTTGGTCCCCAACTTGTCAGGAAGCTTCCCATCAAGTTTGGAGTCAATCGCACGAATCCCCTCAGACTAGTTCGTTCAAATACGATGTGTGTAAAGTGGAAAAAATGGCAAAAAAATGGCCGCACACGCCAAGATGGCGGGCACCCCGTTGCCATGGCAACATGTGTTACATTGAGTTTTTTGGTCAACACGGGGTGGTACACGTGTGTGCCGAGTTTCGTCTTCCTACGTTGAAGTAGACTTCCTGTTCCCCATTGATGTGGTGATTTTTGGTGACTGTAGGTGGCGCTGTTGAGCCAATTTTGCACTGAATAGTATGCGGACCTTAGAATATCCGATTTTCGCCGGGCTTGACGTGTGTGCCAAGTTTCACAACTTTTCATGGGTGTTTAGGGGGTCAAATTTGGCGTCGAAATGCTTAGGAGGAGGAGGAGAAGGAGAATAATAATAAACATAGCAGAAACAATAGGGCCTTGCCATACTTTGTATGGCTCGGACCCTAACTAGTTATTTCCTTTTAGTGTATCAGAAATACTTTATTACTGTCAATTTCATTGTCAGATTCAATTATACTTTGTGTAGCACTGTAGTGCTGTTTTCAGTTAAAATTACCAGTTCAGTGCACTTAATTCAATATTCCAGGACTTACTCTGTTGAGTCCTGGAATATTTTGTTTTGGTTGTTGAAGAAATTAAAAAGACAAACTGTCTTGTTACTTGGAAAGAAGCAAAATCATAGCAGATCATTTTACACATACAGCAGCAGACACATTCAAGCTTTAAACAGCTTCAGGATAGAGAAGTACTTCTAAGCAGCATCCAAACAATCAAAGATGCAAATTACCAAAATCCTCTGTGGTATAAAAACATGGCATGTTAGAAAAGACAAGTATATTTTTAATAAAAAAAATAATAATTATAGCTGTTACAACCCCTATGATGAGGTACAACAGTGGTTCAGGGTTTCCCTTTGCCCGGACTCGGTGCCAGGCCTGGAGGTGGGGTATGGAAGGGGGTGCCTGGTGGCCAGGCCTTTACCCCTGGAGCCCATTTGGGCTCAGCCAGAAAGGGTAACATGTGGACTCACTACCTGCAGGAGGGACTGTAGGACTCGGGTGCATTGTGAGTTGGGCGGCGGCCAGGTCTACATGTGTACTCTTACCCAACCAGTCTACATGTGCTTTATGGACCTGGACAAGGAGTTCTACCGTGTCACCGAAGAGTCCTGCTGGGGATGCTCCAGGAGTATGGACTGCTGGACCCCCTTGTACGACCCGTCTGCTCCCTGTACGACTGGTGCCAGAGCTTGGTCCGCATTGCCGGCAGTAAGTCAGATTTGTTTCCAGTGAGGGTCATACTCTGCCAAGGCTGCCCTGTCACCGATTCTGTTCATAACTTTTAAGGAAAGAATTTCTAGTTGCAGCCGAGGTGTTGAGGGGATCCAGTGTGGAGGCCTCAGTATCGAGTCCTCCACAACGACAGGAACTAGATGAGGGGGATCGGACATCTGGTCATGAGGCCTCCTGGACGCCTTCCTGGTGAGGTGTTCCAGGCACATCCCCCTGGGAGGAGACCCCTTGGGTAGACCCAGGACATGCTGGAGGGATTACATCTCTGCTGGCCTTGCAACGCACCGGGATCCCTCTGGATGAGGTGGAAAATGTGGGAGGGGAGAGGGAAGTCTGGGCTTCTCTTCTTGGACATCTCGACCTGACCCTGGATTAGCAGTAAGAATATGGATGGATGGATAAAACTATCAAGTGAATAAATTGTATTGTATTTGTTTATATGATTGCAATAATAATGTCATAATAAAAGTGCTTAGATTAAGACTCACCAGCCACTTGTCCAGCAGGTTTTTGACGTTTCCCTGCTCCAACACACCTGATCAAATTAAATGGTCCTCCCAAACAGATTTTTAAGTTCTGCAAAAGCCTGTTAATGACTCATTAATCTGAGCCAGGTGTGTCGCAGCAGGGAAATTTCAATCCTGCAGCACAGTAGCCCGCGAGAAGCAGAGCTGATAAGCCCCGGCTTTGATGGCATGAACAAGTAATGCTGGGCTCACACCAAACCATTTTCACGGTCGCAGACTTAAAACAGAAGTCTTTAGGAAATCTTAGGAGTCTTACTAGAGTCACAGCATGTCATCTCCATCGTTAGGTTAGGTTTAAGGCGGTAATCTGCGCTGTTTTGTGTCAATCTTTTCCTAGTCTTGCGTCTGCGGCAATATAAAACAAGTTTGATATTATTTTAAGTCGCAGTGATGTAACACAATCAACAACCAACAGATGAGCTCTGACAAATACAGAAACAGGAATCCTGACAGAACAACGACAAGCGGACGGGGGAAGAAGAAAAAAAAAGAAAAAAAAACTATGAACAAGAACCGGTGATGAAACATTGTGACAGCCTGGACTGTGTGAGTGGCTGGAAACAGTGACACCAGTATCCAATACAATGTTTTTTTATTTACCAGACATAGATTTGGACAGCAACTCACTCCCTCCGGTTTCAGAGCAGTCAAGCCTCCACCAACAGCCACACAAAATGAGCAAACAAGCCCCATTTATCTCTCCTGCTGCTGATTGGACTAAACCACTCTCCCAACAGGTGTTTCTCCAATTATAACAAACTTTTCCTGCTAAAATTATCCCATACAAAATCCTAAAAATTATTTACACACCTAAACTATTTACCTAACACCCCAAAAAATAAAGTAAACCCAAAACCAATATACAAATAAATTCCTTCTAACTCCTCGGTCTCATGGTTTCTCCCAAACCATAAAAGAATGCCGAGGCCACCTGAAACCCATTTGCCCGAACGCTGTGGAGTCAGGTGAGTCAACACCATTATACTATTAATTTACCTTTACACTTCACATTTACACACAATACTCCTGTCTATCACCCTCAAAGACTAATGACTCTTTCACGCAGACAAAATCAGATATATTAACATTCCATTCTTTAATAAACAACTAAACATTCTGTGTGCGACTGTGCTTCTTTCTTAAGTACCAAACTGTGAATTAAAGTGCAAAAGGGGGTGGAGTGGATGCAAGGAAGTAGATGGCCATTCATCTGTAAAACATGTCTCACCTGAACAAACTGCAGCCATTTCAAGCAACATTTTTTGTTTTATAGACAATTACAGGGCCTATGATCAGCTACTGATAAGTTAAAACGATTATTCTGAGACCAAATTCCACTTTAAAAGAATAAGAGGTGTGTGTGTGTGTGTAAGGTACTACTTGGCCAGTAATGTGCACAGTTTAACTCTTGATTGATAACAGACCACTTTAATGTAGATTCTGCATTTTATTAACAAGAAATGTACTCTAATAAATAAAATAAGTCATGAACATCAGTGGAAATTAAACTTTGTAAATCAACACACAAATCATGTCTTTACTGGACTTTACATACTTTCAATAAACAAGCATGAGACAAACATGAAACCTAAACAGTGGAGCAGCAACATGCCTGGATATCGTTTCTCATTACAGCACGTCTTTATCTGCAGTGTTAATAAATCCGTTAAAGCACTTGCAAAATCATGCTTTCTTTGTTCATTTGGACATACTGTCTCTTCCATTCGCGTACTATGTCGGTTTTACAGCGAGAGGAGGAGCCGCAGACACAGAGAGAAGCTGAGCGAAATGACGCTAACAGATAGCGCACTCCCGCGGCCGTATAATCAAGTTTTACCAGACATTCATTTTGGGACACAACACCTGGCAAACGACTTGTATGTTGGAGAGCGCGAGCTGCGGCCGGGTCTCCTTCGTGACGTAATAGAACGTTTTTGCCACCAGTTGCATACACCAGCTTCTTCGAGCACAACACAGAAACAAGTAGGCCTACCTGGCTCTTAGTTTCTGGCACCAGCTCCCAAAAAGCTTGCCGTCTCCACCCCTTCTTCTATCCATGCCCAGCGCCACGTGGTTCTAAGGTCGTTGTCAATTAGGACGTCATTCTCTGGCTTCATGAATTTACTCTCCATTTTTTAAAAAATATGTTCGGTGAAACAACCATCGGCTTGGATGCTGCGTTCAAGACCACTCGGAGATAACGTTCACGCTACAGGTGAACTCGGCGGAGAAAACGAAGTGTGGTATATTGTCACTGTTTGCTGAACCCTGAATATATGCAGCAGCAAGTTCTGCTTATTTTCCAAGAAGAATACGTGGAATTTCTGACTTTAACATTGTTCATTGTTTAATTCATTTTCTACAATTCAGAGTCAATTCAGAGTCTCAACCACTTTATACACAGTTAACATTTTTTTTGTTTGTTTTTTTTCCCCTGAATCATAGTGAAAAGCCGGAGATCCGGCACGGCGCCGGAATACTTTAAGTCCTGAATATATCACAAAAAATGCTAAAAGAATCTAGTTGGAGTCTAGTAAATAGTGATTCACGGTCTTTGTCTAATCTCAGTCTGAGACTTGGCACTTGTCGTTAGATGTGAGCAGGTGTGAGCTGGTAGTTTTCTAGAGTCTTTTCCAAATCCTTTTAAAGTCTTCTGATGTAAGCATAACTCATCAAACATCTTATTACTTAAACAGTAATAATACTTGATAACTTTTTAAATATGTCATTACTTAAGTACCTTAAAAATCACTGAATACCTTATTACAAAATCTATGGAGGGCAGAGTCCCACTTGAAATGCATACAAGTGATTTCTACGACCCCTGGTTTGCATTTTGAAGCCACCACTTCCTGCACAGCATCTGATGACTGCAGTCCTCCACATGGCCAGGTAACGACACTGTGCTTTCAGCTGCACGCCAGCCTGTGGAAAGCAAGTGAGATACAAAGAAAAGAAAAATCAACTACACACTAAAATGGAAAGGCTTGTAAATAACCATTCATTACAGTAATGCTATTTTCAAAAGATGATACCTGATGAGTGTTGTTTTGGGGAGAGCTAATATTTTGGTTATTTAATGTTCGTGGTCGCCAGGGGGGCATTGGTAAGAATGCAGCAGAGAGTATTCAGAGTTCTTTTATTAAAGACTCAAATGAAACGGTTGATTGGGGTATGTGTGTGGTTCTGTAACACAGATACAAATAAAGAAATATATCAGTAGGATTCAATAAATAATAAAACAAACAACAACGTCACAAACGAGTGGCGCTATAGTGAAGTTAGCTTAGCACGGCTGGGCCATAGCATATAGCACTTAGCATATAACAGTAGCAAGCAGCTTATAAATATAGTGACAACACTCTTCTACTAAACTACATGAACTACACACGAACCATGAACAATATGATCATATATCTATTAGGCTGTATCAGTGCTTTAAACCAATACTCACTCTTTTATCACGCACACTGGCCCAACCACGCTTACTGTGGTGCATCGGAAAGGTATAAACAAACCCAGCAAAACGGTGTGCTCTCAACCAAACTTCGCAAGCATCTAGCCTCTGATTGGCCATAGTGGCTGTCAATCTAACTGAGAAGTCAAGGCGGGCCCAATCCTTCTTTACAGCCGCCCCCAAATTTGTCCATCAAATTTGACACCCTTAAGAAGGACTGGCTGTGTCAATGTCAGGGATAGAGGGCAGGGCCACTAGGCGTGCAACAGGTCTCACGTAGGTCTTGCCTTGGACCTGTACTTCAACAGTCCGGATCCTTCCATCCTGTCCAGGGAGGACGTTGGTAACATGACCGATGGGCCACATTGCCCTCGGTAATTGTGGGTCCATCACCATGACTGTGGTTCCAAGTTGCAGCTGTCTTGGGTCCTTGTGCCATTTAGAACGGGTCTGCAGGGTCGGGAGATAGCACCTGATGAAGTGAGCCCAGAACTGGTCCGCCAACACTTGACTGTGTCTCCAGCGACGTCGACTCAAAGGCTCTGCATCCACATACACAGCCTGAGGCAGAGATGGGTCAAGCCGCCCCATGAGGAGCAGGTTAGGGGTCACCGGGTCAGGGTCTGCAACATCCGTAGACACATAACCTAGTGGCTTGGAATTCAAAATCCCTTCCACTTCTGTCAGAACAGTCCGCAAGACTTCTTCTGGGACGGATTGGGGCTGGATGGTGGCATAGAGTGCAGCCTTGACTGATCTCACCTCTCTTTCCCATATACCTCCGAAATGCGGTGCATTTGGTGGGTTAAGTCTGAACTGGATCTGGGATTTGGCCGGCTGATCACAAAGTGCAGGATGTAGGGCATCAAAGGCCTCTCTCAGCTCTCTCTCCCCACCTCGAAAATTTGTGCCCTGATCAGACAGGAGCTCCGCTGGCTTTCCCCTCCGTGCAATAAATCGCCTGAGGGCCATCAAGAATGAGTCACTGTCCAAACTGGATAGGATATCTAAGTGCACGGCCCGTGTCGTCAAGCACTTAAATATGATGCCCCATCTTTTCTCCAGACGACGTCCCACTTTGACTGTGAAGGGCCCAAAACAGTCCGTACCTGTAGAAAAGAAGGGCGGCTTCAGCAGGCGCAACCTAGCCTCCGGCAGGTCTGCCATCTTAGGCACGGTTGGTGTGGCTCTCCATCTCTGGCAGTCCAGGCAGGAGTGCTGGTGTCTTTTGACTGCTTCTCGTCCTCGGAGTATCCAGTACTTACGCCGTAACTCTGCGAATAGGCGCTCTGAGCCTGGATGGTGAAGGGCCTTGTCTGTGTCCTGGATGATGAGCTGAGTCACTTTATGACAGGGATCTAAGACCACAGGGTGAATGGCATCAGGCTCTAGTTGACTACTGCGGCGAAGCCTCCCACCGACTCTAATAAGCCCTGCAGTGTTATCATACTCTGGGGCCAGCGTTAACAGCCGACTTGTTGTATGAACTGGCTTACTGGCTCTCAACAGGTTGTATTCCTCTGGAAAACTGTCTTGTTGGGCTTGTTGCAGGATCTCCCGCTCTGCTTCTTGACAGTCAGCAGCAGAGAGTGTCGTGCGATCCGCTGCCGCCCCATGGCGGGACTGGGCAACAGTCTCTATCAGTTCGGAGAGGGAGGAGGACTGGTCAGCCTGTAACTGCAGTGTGGTCTTGGTGGTTGTGGTAGTAAGGCAAGAGATGGCAGGCTTACGCAGTTCAGCATCAGTTTCTGGTACTTCTCTAACTGGCTGAGTGGGCCAGAAATCTGGTGCCTGCTGCAGAAAGGCTGGACCGTGTCTCCACTTGGTGCTGTTGGACAGTTCCAGCAATGCCCTGCCCCGTGTGATGTCATCGGCAGGGTTATGTGCTGAATTCACATATCTCCAAGACCTCGGATCCGTCAGCTCCTGGATCTCGGCCACTCGTGTTCCTACAAAGACCTTAAATCGACATGAGTCTGACTGTAGCCAAGTGAGGACAGTAGTGGAGTCTGTCCACAGGGTGACACTGTTAATAGTCACCGTCAGCTCTCGTTGCAGGAGTGCAACTAGTTGGGCGGCTGTCAGGGCTCCGCACAGCTCCAGCCGTGGCATAGACTGTTGCTTTTTCGGGGCCACTCTGGATCTAGCTGTGAGGAAGGCAGTCTCTACATGTCCCGCTGAGTCCTCTGTGCGCAAGTAGGCCACGGAGCCATAGGCCTTTTCCGATGCATCTGCAAACACATGAATGTCTCTGGAGCAACTTGAAGTGTCTATGGCAGAACTGACGTAACAGCGTGGTAATGTGACTTGGGACAGATATTGTAACTCTTCCTCCCACTCAGACCAGGGCTGTAGTACCTCCTCAGGGATGGATGGGTCGTCCCATTCTCGTTGCTTGTCCCACAAGCGCTGAACTAGGACCTTGGCTCGCGTTGTGAAGGGGACAATGAACCCCGAAGGATCATACAGACGCGCCAGCACTCTGTAGATATTTCGCATGGTAGGTGTGGGTGGATCTAGCTGGTGGTACTTGTACCTTAGGGTGTCTGAGTTACAAAGCCATCGTAACCCTAGAGCGAGCTCTTGCGGGTCTGCGCTTGACTCCTGGAGCCAAAGCTCACTGCTCTCAGACCTGGCTTCTCGGGGCAGATGTTTGATGGTTTCGGGGATGTTACTAGCCCACTGTCTTAGTTCGAAGCCACCTGCTGCTAACAGTGTTGTCAGTTTGTTCACAAGGTGCTTGGCTTCTTCTACAGTGGGGAGGCTTTGTAGACAATTATCTACATAGAATGATTTCTCAATTGTCACTCGTACATCCTCACCCGACTGACTGTGGTCAAACACATGCTTCTGCAGCGCAAACGTAGCACAACATGGGCTACATGTCGTACCGAATGGGAGGACCTGCCATATGTAGACACTAGGTGGTTGGTCTGTCTTCAGGTCTCGCCACAGGAAGCAGAGCAGTGTTTTGTCCTCAGGAAGTAGTCTAATTTGATGAAACATCCCTCTTATGTCACTGCTGACAGCTACTGGGTGTTCTCTAAACCGCAGCAGCACCCCCAGCAGGCTGGAAGTGAGGATGGGGCCGGGGAGGAGCAGCTCATTCAAATTGTCTCCTTTATAGCAGAAAGAACAATTGAAGACGATTCTATTCTTCCCATTGTGGCTCACCATGTGGTGCGGGATGAACCAGGTCTCCTTTGCGTTGCTCCACTCATCTTCTGAGACTTTTAGCACATAGCCAGATTTCTCCAATTTATCAATCTCTGCACAGTAGGCAGCCGCTCTCTCAGGGTCACGCAGTAGTCTTTTTTCGGTGCTGCGCAGATTGGCTAGCACTGCCTCTTTGGGTGCATTGAGCCGTGGCATATTCTTTACTCTGAGGAGTGGAGTGGCATAACGCTGGGTTCCCTGAATGTCCACACGTGTAGTTTTGGTCTCCAGCAGGTGTATTGCTTGCTGGTCTTGTCTGGAGCGCACAACCAACTTTTCGCTACGATAGGGAAGGACGTCTAGCTGCCACAACCTTTCCACATTGTGTAGGATTTCAGCTGAGGGTGACAGCGTGGATATGTGTAGACACTGCTGGACTGCAGACTGCTGGTCGGTATGCTTAGTGGGCCCCTGGAGTGTCCATCCTAATCTTGTCTTTACTGCTGCAGGGCCTCCAGGACGTCCCAGGCGCACAGGAGCCACAGGAGTGATGAGGTGCGGGTAATCTGACCCAATTAACAGCAGGGGGCGCACTTTATCTATTGCTGGGAGGGGGAGGCCTCTTAGGTGCCTGTACTTCCTCTGAAGTGCCTCCACTGAGTATGTGTGTTCAGCCAGGTTCAGTGGGTCAGCTGTGAATGCACCCTTAATTTTGAAGGACCTTTGTGGCTTGTCTACTGGGGAGAGGGTGAATGACACTGCTGTACCATGCAGGACTCTAACGTCTTGTCGAACTGTTCGAAGAGCAAGTTGTTCTGGCTGGCCGCTGAGTTTAAGGCTTTGAGCTGCCGCAGGGAGCAAAATAGTCCGCTCCGAACCATCGTCAAGTATCGCATAAGTCTCTAATGAGTGCGCACCATTGCGTAGTAGCACTCTGCTGATCTTTAACAGTACTTGGTTACAGCCAGAGCGTCTGTCCAGGTACAGCACTTCATTGGTTAAGCTAACAGGGCTGGCTGGGCTATCAGTTGTAGGCTTTATGTTTACATCATGTAGAGCCTGCAGATGTTTCCCCTTACACGCTGGGCATGTTGCTTTCAGGCAACACTGTGCAGCCTGATGGGAACGACCACAGCGCCAGCATTTTCTGTTTGCCTTTATCCATGTTGATTTCTGTTCCCCTGTGAGCAGAGCAAAATTGGCACACTGGTCAAGATAGTGCAATGTATTGACACAATATGGGCAGTATGCTGTCTTCTCCGACTTATCGGTTCTGGGATGTGTTAGCTCTGCGGGAGTTGGGTCCCTTGGCTTATGTGTCGTGTGGAGGATGCTGGTGTTTTACTCCCCTTACTGTCATGGCGCCGTGCTGGTTTTGGTTCACTGCTGCTTTTCACCTCACTGTGCAATGACTCGTACACTGTCTCTTGTATCTTCAGCTCATAGTTGAGCCAGTCAGATAAGTGTAGGAGGCTTGGGATGGTGACACGCGTAGGATACAGGAACCGCTTAAACTCCGCTCGCATGTCTTGTGGCAGCTTTGACAGCAACCGTGTCACATGTGACCCGCAGCTCAGCTCAGTCTGTCCGCTTTCCCCCAACTGCTCCAGCAGGCCCACCAGTGCTCTCACTCTCAGGGCAAATCGCTTGAAACCAGTAGTATCGCCACGTGCTATATTTGAGGACTCCATCAGGTCAGCAATCTTTCGGAGAGCCAGCTGGTGCGGCTGCCCATACCTTTCGATTAGACTGTCCATTGTGTCTTTATATGGCTGTGGTGAGTTGGTGTACGAATCAGCAATGAGCAGGGCGTCTTCCTGCTTTAAATGGTCTACCAGAATCTGATATTTAAAGCGCTCTGTAGCATCTTCTGGCAGAAGGTTATCTAGAGCAACTTTAAGTCTGGCAAACTCTCTTGGATCCCCCTTTGTGAAGTTAGGGATCGTAGGCTTTGGACCACGATACACTGTTTCATGCTTGGCAAGGAGCAACTGCTTGGTGGGCTCTGACCCACGTCTTGATGGGGTATAAGGGGTACAGTACTCTGTTGTCTGCACATGAGGTATTAGGAGGCGTGGTTCTGCTTGGTGACTGGTTTGCAGCTGCTGAGACTGCTGCGATTCTTGCGTAGTTCTCATTTCCCTTAGCCGTTCGGTGAGTCCAGCTACCATATCTGGTGGTGGTCGATCCACATATTCATCTGCTACAGGGGGCGGCGGCAGTGGCCAGTCCTCTTCAGCATTTGGAGCTAGTCTAGAGGTGTCAGCTGGTGAGGATAAAGGAGGGGGCCGACCATGGTCCTGATTTGTGAGCAGAGCAGAGACTTGTTGATGGACAGGGGCTGACCTGGGTAATAGGGCTGGGGGCGTTGTCTTAGCATCAAGACGCCTTTGCATTTCCATCATTTGCCTTTGCATCCTCTGATTATCCTCAAGCACCCTGTGCAGGACTGCAAGGATTGGAGGTGATTCTTCTGCAGCTGGCCTGGACCTGGGGTAGACTGGGGTGCTTGCGGGTAATGGGGGTGAACGTTCATAATCATATGAGTCCATAGCCCCTGCTCCGTGTATTGTACTCCAGTCTTCTGTTAACTGTGGGGGGTGTGAGAGGTGTCATCCTGGCAGCTCTCTCCACTGGCCTCCCCACACTGGGGTACGGTGGCTGCTGCTCATATGTATAATCAGCTGACGGCTGCTGTGCAGGTAGTGAGGAGACGTAATCCTGCATCCAGGTTGGTGGTCGTCTTTCTCGGCGTGGCCGGGCACCTGCTTCGATTGGAGTCTGGCTCGGGTCTGAATACATCTCGGTTTAATCCCCCGGTGGCCACGCTATCCCGGGTTTCGGCACCAATGTTTTGGGGAGAGCTAATATTTTGGTTATTTAATGTTCGTGGTCGCCAGGGGGGCATTGGTAAGAATGCAGCAGAGAGTATTCAGAGTTCTTTTATTAAAGACTCAAATGAAACGGTTGATTGGGGTATGTGTGTGGTTCTGTAACACAGATACAAATAAAGAAATATATCAGTAGGATTCAATAAATAACAAAACAAACAACAACGTCACAAACGAGTGGCGCTATAGTGAAGTTAGCTTAGCACGGCTGGGCCATAGCATATAGCACTTAGCATATAACAGTAGCAAGCAGCTTATAAATATAGTGACAACACTCTTCTACTAAACTACATGAACTACACACGAACCATGAACAATATGATCATATATCTATTAGGCTGTATCAGTGCTTTAAACCAATACTCACTCTTTTATCACGCACACTGGCCCAACCACGCTTACTGTGGTGCATCGGAAAGGTATAAACAAACCCAGCAAAACGGTGTGCTCTCAACCAAACTTCGCAAGCATCTAGCCTCTGATTGGCCATAGTGGCTGTCAATCTAACTGAGAAGTCAAGGCGGGCCCAATCCTTCTTTACAAGTGTCACCTTTCATCGTGGCCATGTGATTTCACTCAACATCTGCAAGCAAGTCTGAGGAAGGACGTACCATCTGAAATGAATGAGACCAAATTTGGATTGAAACCGCTTTAAATCTACTTCTTAAGGGTAATAAATATTTTTTATGACATTATCTTGGACCTAAGGCAGCCAAACACTCCCCATCTTACATAAAACATAAAAAATGACACAGGTATATAACACTTCATAAGTCAATCATAAATAGTGACATTTATAATGTAGATGGCATGTCATTTCTCCTCTGCTCGGGTGGTGCTCGGCCCTGATGTGGTGAGACTGCCACCAGCTGGCAGAGACCGTCAACTACTGGCCAACACCATGTTATACAGATTATACATTTACTCTCCCCACAATTTACGTTATCTACACTTAAGTGATTCAACATACGTGTATGTAAAGGACTGCAGTAATATTCTGTGATGCATGGATATGCCACCGTAGCACTAACCATGATCGAGTCCTACGTTTGCATCTGTATGTGGGATTTGAATCCCTGTACTGTCATTCACACTCATGCTGTTTCCAATGAGTTTGCAGTTTTGCGCTGGTCTAAGTGACCGCTGTACTAGCAGTTCATGCCTGTTAGGAAGCTACTACTCTGTAGTCATGAGGCCTTTTTGCAGAGAGACACAGACCCATCAGGATGTCATGTAATACAGTGATCTGTGACAGAGACGGTTTCTAACAAGAACAAGTACTTCCATCTGATAACCGATATCTCCAGAATATTAGTATACTGACCGAGTTACTTAGACAGAGTTTTGGATGTGTAGTCAACACAGTGTACGCGGAGCAGAGACAACCTCCGGGACAACGTACTGCTTCAAATGAAAAATCCAATTTGATCATTTTTGCTTTAACCCTTGACAGGACTGAAGTCATCAGATAATTTTAATATGGTCATAAAACATTTTATTAGCTACATATAGAATGAAGATGCATACTTTGAGGGAATATGTAAATTGTGATACACTGAAGAGAAAACATTAAGTCCTTTATCATTTTTAAGGAAAATTAATTAACATTAGTTTCTAATATTTTAAAGTCATAGTAACAAGCTTTAACCAGTCTCTTTTAGATCAGTGTTTCCTCTCAAGATATTTTTCTTGAAAATGCTTCAATGAATTCAAACAATTCAGACGACCTGACGAGAAACAGAAGATAGTTTCTTTTACTGTCCATGCACCAACAAGACGACTGTGGAAGCATGCAGCTGAATGTTGATGTATAAATGTTGTAATATGTAGTCCAAATATGGACATAATTTAAATGTACTGCATGAAAAACAGCTGACAGTGTGTCAAGTTTACATACATTTCGTGCAGAGTCAATTCAGAGTCTCAACCACTTTATACAGTTAACATTTTTTTGTTGTTTGTTTTTTTTTTAATCATAGTGAAAAGCCGGAATACTTTAAGCCCTGTTCTCACCAAGATAGTATAAATCAGCTGTTCGTGGTCCTTCGTTAGCTGAGTCTCGCAACGTCTGAACTCCTGCAGCCAGCTGATCATCTGGGCTTCCTGTGGGAGGAGACAGACCCTGAACCATGCCTGAAACACAAAGCTGCGCCTCACCATGTACTTTCATCTCCGGATCGGCCAGTTGGTGCTTCAGCAGCTCATCATCTCCGGCGTCCCCCTTCAGACACACAGAGGCCAATCAGGTCACGTGCTTTGATTAGTGAAAACCTCAGATTTTTCACGCGCTGTGACGTCACAGTACAGTCAGATAATCATGAACTCTGTTCATTTATAATTATTTAAAAAACAAAACTGAATGTCCTGATATTGACAAACATCATAAACACGTAAACAATGATGTCGTTTTCAACTACATTATTTAACTTCATAGTGCCATTCTGGAAAATCCAGAAACATCATTACTTTATCACCCCTGCCAACTCTCACACGTTTCAGTGGCTTTTCTGATGCCACACCTCCCATTTCTCACGTTGAAATACACATCAAGTGCAACGCCCGTGTTCTGTCAGATCAGCATACATAGTGCAAACTGCCCCTAACCCGCATGCGTATTAACGTAATGTGTGCTACTGTGATGCATTCCGAGTTAAGGGAAACTCTGGGTTTTCGGTTTCACAAAGCGAGTTCAGTGTAACTCTGAGTCAGTTACCACAGCAACAGACTTGGTAACGCTAACATGCTCGCTGGCAGGTTTTCTTCTACTAACCGGAGTTTCTCCTCTTTAGCTGCAGACTGAAGGAAGTGTTTGACATGGCGTGCCCTTTTCTTGAAGAGCCAGTTGACATCGAAGGACAAGACACTGCAGATATCGATGTGGTGGAAAGGGTGATCAGACCCTGCCTGGATGTTTTATCATTCCCTCACTGTGCTGAGCGTTACTTCGTTTTTTTCCCAAAGGGAGTTTTCTTTATAACGTCGGTGATGCTGAGCATATTTCAAAGGCAGCAGTCTGTCGGACAGCGAGAACTGTCACTCTTACACTGAAACCTTTGCTCTACACTTTAGTGGTGTTTCCAAATCACAGACCAACAAGATACAAAGAACACATCAGTTAATCTGATATATTTTAGGGTTTCCAGGTGTGATTGGCTGCATAGATGGACTCAGGTTCCTATCACAGCTCCTTCAGTAGATGAAGGAGATTATGTGAATAGGAAGTCTTTCCACAGCTATAATGTGCAGGTAAATCGTAGCCTTTAGAATCCCAGATACTTCACATTACAGCTACTTCAGCTAATTACTGTTCTGTCCTTTGAAGATGAGATGCAGCCACATCGTCAGTAACGTGGAAGCAAAGTGGTCTGGGTCTGTGACGACCCTCCAGTCTTTCCTGAGTGTACACAGAGCGCTAGATCTGCCCGTGGTGAGTTATTTACATTAAAATCAATATTTTGTTCGACCTATCACAACTAAAAATGTAATATTGTGTCCTGTATTATAGGAGAGTTTGATGGTTACCTGCTGGGTGACAGAGGGTACCCCTGCCAGCCGTATTTGCTGACCCCTGATCCTGAGCCCGGCTTGGCTCACTGCAGGACTCCAGCCGGGGCAGAGATGACTATTGGGATGCTTAAGGCCCGCCTCCAGTGCCTTCGTAGGCTCAGAGCGGCCCCAGATAGGGCATGTGACATTATTGTGGCATGTGTTGTTCTCCACAACATCGCCACAATGAGAGGAGCAACGTCCGACTCAGCCACTGAATGCAGCTGATGATGATCAGATCAAGATCCTGACCCCCTGCTGAAGCACAAGATGGAAGAGCAGTCAGAGACACGACATGCCACCATCTTTCTGAGTGATGCATCAAGACATAAAGAAATAAAGACATAAATACATTATGCTGTTTGTTTTATGAAGTCTGATTAATTGATAGATGTTATTTCAAGTTGTAAAACCTCTACAGTCTATAATCTTTCAAGCTGGAATCTTTAAACTTGATCATGTTTTAATACTCTTTCCCTACACTGGAACTTTAGTTATTGCATTTAATCTATTTTAGTTTAGCTTTTCTTTCTGTCTTTATTGAATTCATTTCATTTCTTTTAATCTTTGTTTTTTTAATGCACTTGTTTTGTTTTCTGCACCCTGCTGGAATGTTTTATGCAAAGCACTTTGAATTATCTTGTACATGAAATGTGCTGTACAAATAAATTTGCCTTGTCTACGGGTCTCTCTGAACCCTCCCTCTCGGTGGCGGCTGACAAGGTGTCTTCATCCTCCTGTAACGCAAATCAAATGACTGCATGTTCTACTCTACCCCATCATTAAAAATCTGTGGAGTATGAAGAGTACGTACAACTGCATGGAGGTGTGTTATGGCAGAGGGCTCCACCGGACAGATTACACCATCTGCAACTGGTAGAAAATGAAGATTAAACCAGTTACAATTATAACCCCAGCTAGGAAAGTAGCCAGCCTAATTAAAGTCTAGTTTTAACACATCACAATTCATCAAATATACAACTGTTACCTTAAAATAAATTCCATCTGAAGGACCACTTAGAATAAAAAAAGAAACTACCATCAGTCACAAAGAACTGTCCTACAAGAAGACCAGCCATGTTGTGTCTGAGATGGATGTGTGTGCATCACTGGTGGCCCTAGCACGTCACAGGCACACACTGGGCATGGTGTGGCCTCAACACAGCTGGCAGACACCTGGCTAGATGCTGCCTCAACCTTTAAAAGACAAGAATTGGACAACAAAATCATTACATACCAACATAACATTTCCACATTAAACTACCCACAAAGCCACAGGAAAATATACACAGATCATAAACATGAAAACAAGGTTCACTGACACCAACTTTGGGGGAAAAGGACAACGTTCTTCATAACAAAAAGCAAAATAAATCAAATCAAATCAGGGAATTGTAGAACCTTGGACATAACATAAAACATTCACACACACACACACACACACACACACACACACACACACACACACACACACAGCCTATCAATAATAAAACCTGTAAAAACATATACTGTATAATAGCAAAAATAAATAACATTCATAGCTACAAAGCTTTACATAACATAACAACAAAGTACTTCTTTAACTACAACTGTTAACACGGGAGCAAACAGGAAGAGCATTAGGCGAGCCTGTGACAAAATGGTCGTCACAGACGATATTCAAAGCTTCGCCATGAGCACAACCACCAAACAAGAGACCAACGCAATTAAATAAATTCTTAAAACATTTCCATTCACAGTTGTAGCCAATTATATCAGTAAACAACTTGAAATCACTGCATTACATTTATGCTACCAACCGTAATCACAACGCGGAAGAAAACTCCAGACTAGACACAATACATAGATTTATTAATCACGAAAACATCAAACAGGCATGTAACTAAGCTGGCGACATATAACTAAACTAACCGTCCGCCTACGTTACAAATTATGTATTAAAAATAAATATATTCTAACTACAGTAACTCCTCTAATATAGCGACGCTACAATTCTGACTTAACAGCGATAAAATTAAGTTACTAAGTGACCAACTAACCGCAACACAGCCAACTAAACTACACCACAATACGTAAAATACATATGTACTGATTAATTCTAAATACAGCCCGAGTTTACAGCACTCAGTACAAACATGTACATTTGCTGTTGTGTTGTTTTAAGAAACCCCCCCATAGTTTAGCAGACATGAAAACAACATCACATTTACATCAGCAAACTACTTTTGAATAAAACTTACCTCTTCTCACTTAAAGTACGCAACAAAAGAAATAATCCACCAAAAGAAAAATAAATTCTCTTTTGAGAAAAAACGTTTGTCTCTCCCGCAACAAACTAAAGCAGCAACCGTTACAACACTCTGCCAAATCTGTTCAAATTTTTTTCAACCAATCCCTGTCCACTAGGAAAAAAAATACCCCGCGGCTATTGGACACGCTAACGTGACGTCACCACGTTAGCCCCGCAGTGCCTGACGGGAAATGTTGGACTACCTTGAGCGCATTTTCATACATTTTAGTAAACATAGACAGTTCTACAAATAAATATCCTTCAACACCGCTTTAAAATTAACCTGTATAAATAACTAACACTCTGCTTCTTCATATTTTGCAAAATCAATTCTAACAAGGCTTATTTTAATACCACTTCGTTCTTTATGCAGAAAACTACTATACCGTAGCATGGTGACGTCATCCATTCGCTACAGACAGCCACAGCGCTGCCATCTGCTAACAAAAACAAATACCACATTCTACGAGACTGCTTTTGGGGAACGCTGCTGGAATCATGTCTCCACCCATCTTTCCTATTCAAATATATATTACATACTAGTTAAATATGTACTTGTTCAAAGTATTCAAACCCCTTAAGCCCGACGGATCCACCAGTCGGTCGAACAGGTGTAAACACAAGTTCACGTGTGTAAAAAAAATTACTTTAGTGATGTAAGGACATTTTATTTATAATTTGTCTCAAAGAAGAATCCCTAACACCACTAAATCAACTCTTCAAGTGCATTTGGTCAACAAAGTATTTGTTTAAAAACAACTTCAAAATACATATACAACAAACAACAGCGCCACCATTACGAGTAACACCCTAAACAAAATGCACCCCAACATATTGGGTATCAAATGAAACTAGAAAAGCTGCAATTTCATATGATACCAAGCATAAAAAGATATTCGCCAAGCACCTCACGTCAGTCTCAAAACAAACACAAAGCTAACCTTTGCATATCACAGCTAGCCTTATCAGATAGCATGTTTATCACCAAATACACCAAATCCCAAAGCTATTCTCACAAACAGCGATATTTTTTATTTCCTTACCTTTTCGTGGTCAATTTCAGACTATCCACACTGTTCTTCAACCAAAATTCACAGCATAGTAATCCATAATGTGAAACTGCATCATGCGCTAACGTTTACTTTCATTCACAGCCATTTTGTTGTGGGTCTTGGCAGTGTCAATAAAGTTTAATCAAATTCTTCACCTGCGAGCTTTTCTATGGAGGACGTAAAGTGACACAATGAATTAATTAAATATATCATTCAATAATTACTTAAATGTGTCATTAAATAATTAAAATGATAATTAAATACATAAATGTGTAATTAAATAATTAAAATGATAATTAAATACATAAATGTGTAATTAAATGATTAAAATGATAATTAAATACATAAATGTGTAATTAAATGTATCATTAATTAATTAAAATACAAATTAATATATGTAAAAACATATATAATTATTTCACTATTTAATTAATTATTTATCTATTTCATTATTTCACTATTTAATTAATTATTTATCTATTTCATTATTTCACTATTTAATTAATTATTTATCTATTTAATTAATTATTTCATTATTAAATTAATTATTTATCTATTTCATTATTTCACTATTTAATTAATTATTCATCTATGTAATTAATTTTTTCATGGTCCACTGCCATAATCATTAATTTATTTTATCTGTCAGCCTAGCCCATCAAACTCAGTGGGCGGGGCTAACCAGCACATGTAGCGAGGAAAGCAGAGAATATGTTGAAGTTGTTGGACTCATTTAGTCACTTTCCGACCAAAATATTGACCACAGAGTGACTGAAAGTTTAGAAGTACTCCACAGCTTCTCTGGTACCATGATACAACAAGCAGAACACACAGGGACCGGGACGTTTGGAGTTTGACCCGACGGCAGTTCTGGAGAACCAAGTAGAAGTTCTGTTTAGAGATTCCACGATCAAACCCGCTGCTTCTCTCAGCAGCTCCTTCACGTCACATACTGTCCAACATTCTGCGTTAATAAAAGTTTGTTCTATGGGTTTGTTTAACAGGGTATCTGAACCAACGTAGAGGTGAATAACGCCACACAGTGTATTGAAATGTGTTCACTAGCTCTGCATTGATCCATTATCTGGAATGTATTTGTCTTGACTTGTGGAAAGAGCAACCAATCAGGCGTCAGGAACCGCCCACTGAGTTTGATGGGCAAGGTTGACAGATAAAATAAATTCATGATTTTGGCAGTGGCAGAGCGTCAAAACAAATACATTCCAGATAATGGATCAATGCAGAGCTAGTGAACACATTCCAATACACTGTGTGGCATTATTCACCTCTACGTTGGTTTAGATACTCTATTAAACAAACCCACAGACCAAAATTTTAATAGCAACCGCCAAAAATCAGGCAACGTGTGAGGTGGAGAAAATTTCAGGGGCTATACCACTGGCGGACAGTGCCTTTGGCAAAGTTCAAGAAGGAAGTGTCCTCTCCTATCTCCTCCCAGCATGGAGCCCACCTAAAACGTGTTTGCATTCCACTGCAACACCACGACCATCTGTACCTCCCTCCAATTACTTCTTGGGCCCCACCAAGTGCTGCTTTGTACTGAGCCATCATCAGCAACTCCACATGATGTCTCTGGAAACATCACATGACATGGCCCACCGAACTGAGGAGAGCACAAGGCAGCAAAGCTCTCTGCAGGAATGGCACCTCTTAAGGAGGCTGCGTGCGACATCCTCTAGATTTAGGTATGTGCACTTTTCACCCAACAGGATATATAGTTGTAAACAAACATGATGATCCTGTCGGAATAAGAAACTGTGTTAAATATGATTTTGTTTTTAAAACTTTGCCTTCATATAAACATCTTTTTCAGAAACCGCAGCCTAGCAGACCTTATGCATTTTGGTTTAAATAATAGTATAGTGTTTATATATATATATATATATATATAATTGTACTGTTTAATTATATACTGTTTATCCATGTGATGTGCTTCAGAGAAGTTTGCCATGTGAGAGGACAGTAATCGGCAGAAAGCTTGGCCGTTCGAATCTCCCGGTCAGGCTACAAAACTGCCGACATGAAGAGAGGCCTCGAGCTGGAGCCTAAGGCAATAGAGGAGTATTGTCTGGCGAGGGACGTCAACCACTACCCATGTGGCTTCATCATTCATCCCGATGCGCCGTGGCTTGGGGCTTCACCAGATGGTCTGATCTACGACCCAAAAGCTGAACCTGCATTTGGACTGGTAGAGGTGAAGTGTCCTCATGTCAGAAGCTATGTGGACTGCACTTACCTCAGGGTCTCTGATGACATACTTCAGTTAAAAAAATCACATGCCTACTACTGGCAGGTGCAGGGGCACCTTTTATTAAGTGGATTTGAATGGTGCGACTTTGTAGTCTACACTGAGGATGACCTGTTCATTCAGAGGATTTACAGGGATGATGAAGTTCTACAAGCTATAAAAGAGAAAACTGATTATGATGCTTGCACTGCTTGTAATCAGAGGTGGGTAGTAACGTGGTACATTTACTCCATTACATTAACTTGGGTAAGTTTTTACAAAAAATGTACTTTTTATAGTAGTTTTAAAACGGTGTGCTTTTTACTTTCACTCACATATACTTATAAATTAACACTACTTTTACTCCATTACAATTGCATGCATTCCACTCGTTGCTTCTATTTTTTGGCCATTTATTAATATGAATCAGTTTTGTTACACGACTTCCACATGACCATCTCAGAAAACAAACATACTGTGCTGGTGGCTACGTCAGTTTTATGAAGACTGTTTTAATGTGATGGATGTTTTATTCATGTTCATTTTTTTTCATCACTGTTTCAGTTATTGATTTTTAGTTAAAAAGAATATATCTGATGTTGTTGTCAGTATTTTAGTAGTTTTTTTCAATAAGTACTTTTTAGTCTAACTAGAGTAATTATTTGGATGACTAGCTTTGACTTTTACTTGAGTCATATTTTTCTCATGTAACAGTACTATTATTTCAGAATTTTTGGCTTCTCTACCCACCTCTGCTTGTAAATAACAAACAAACACAAAACAATTAAAATTCCACCGTTTGTGTCCCAAAGGAAGGCTGTGAGATCGCCTTTTTTATTGCATCAAAATGTTTAAAACAGCAATAACAATATCACATTCAATGACTAACTATTCTACAATAATCACTTGCAATGTCAGATTTGATTGTTCTACTTTGCCCAAGCCTTAACCAAGGGGCCATTTTCGTAGTTCAGCAGGAGACATGCAACAACGTACAGCTGATTAATGTTACCAAACATATTCAAAGGAATGACTGAATCCAATAACTTGTGTTCTTTCAATCTTCCAATCACACGCTCCACATGCACTCTGAGGTGTGCGATTGCCTGCGTTTCCCTGACCTCACTCTCAGGCATTTGATGTCTTCCTGAAAGAAATGCAGGTCTGTACATCTTACAGGGCACACAGTTGTCCATCAGGAAGCCTCTGTCCACCATGATCGCTGAGTCTGGACGGAGAAGCTTGTAAAGACCTGATTCCACAAACAGCTGCTTGTCGCTGATCGAACCAGCATAGAGGGGAGAAACAAAGGTCACTGGACCATGTGGTGCTATACCAGTCATTCCTTTCAGGGTGCAGTGGGACTTGTAGTTTGAGTAGACCTCACTCTGTAGCAAGGGAGAAGAAGGGGTTTGGCACCTCAGCTCAGTGCAGTCCAGAACCACAGTGGTGTCAGCATAGTCTCTGAACTCTACAGGTAGGTACTCCCGGATCCTCTCTTGTGTCATCCAGATTCTCTGTGCACCCAGGACAGAAAGCAAAAAAATGCTCCATGTGAGAATTATTCTGCTCACAGCAGATTGGTGGATTTGATAGCGGTCAGCCAGGTCCCTCTGCTTCAGTCCAAGGGCCGGGTAGTTCAGGAACAGGAACATCTCATCTATTGGGTGTAGAGCCTGTCCCTGTGAAACACACAAGATAAGAAATAAATGGTTGGCTGTACTACTTTATTGTGCTGTAGTTGGAAAATCACATAATTACAAATAAGGCCTACCGTGGGAGCACTCAGTCGTCCAGCATCATCAGTAGTTAAGCTGGTCGCTCGGACCATGTATTTCAGTGATGGTTGAATGACCTGCCAAAACCGCATCAGGTGGTCATAAGATGCAAACCTGGAAACAGATGGAGGCCTAACTTCACCTGAGGGACATTCCATTTTGTTTTATTTATTATTTTGAAAATTACCATAAGCAGGATAAATGTTAACCAAACTACATTAGTCAGATATTCAGTCATTTTTTTCCCCACACGCTGTGTAAATTTTTTTTAGATAGACATTTATTTATGCCTCAGTGGGGTAATTCATAGTGCTGTAGACAGCTGTACAATTTCACAGTAAACAAGTAAAACAATATGAATAGATAAACAAGTTGTGTATACAAATATATATATATACACAACTACAATATAAATACATCAACACTGCTGTGAACAGGCCTAATTGTGGAGTCTGACAGCAGAGGGGAGGAAGGACCTGCTGTATCTCTCCATTGATGATGCTTTTGGTGTTCTTGACCTTCATCTGCGATCTGAAGTAAACCTTCCTGCTACAAGCAACCACCTGTTAGACCGGGGTCTTATTAATTTGTATTTCAGAATATGTTTTTAATTTCCATGTTCATGGAGTCTAACAAGTAAACCAGTCTATCCAAATATAAGAAGACGACCCCTCATTTCCCCTTGATGTTTCACTCTCAGCAGATATCTGCATCTGATCATCCACCTGGCTGCTTACTACCTGCAGATTCTACAGGTGAAGCTCCTGCAAACTTCAGTTATACTGAGGGGTTACCTTATGAAATAAATGCTTAACATTTTCACAGTACAGGGCAGCCCCTTTCACCCTGCTGCTGTCAGACCTTACAATCAGACCTGCTCACAGTCGACAACATGTAAGCTAGATGTTTACAGTAAGCAATAAGCAGAAAGCAATATACCATCTCCTGTGCTATAACTCAGCTCTTTAATTTTCACCAATATAAAAAATCAAATAATGGAGCTCCTCTTGTGACACTGTATTATCATCATCATCATCAACAACATTATTATTATTAAGAAGAATAGACTATGCATTATGTAGCGTGGCTATGTATTATTATTATTATTATTGTCATTGCTGTTATCGTTATTATTATCACTTTATTTCTAAAGAGGGGCTCCATGTAACTGGTCTAAAAGTAGAAGATAACTAACAAATGTACTTACCGGGTGAAAAAACGAATGTCCACATCGGACCCATCAAATCGCTGTATCCCGAAACGTGACAGGAACATCTGCTCCAGCTGCTGCCTTAGTGGAGCGACTTCCTCTCGTAGCCTCTGCTTTTCCTCCAGCACACTGTCCACAACGGCAGGATCCGGACCCACGCAGTAGTCGTGATCGTGTGCACAATCTGGTTCCCCAGTTTCCACATTCTCTGGTTCTCTAGCTGTGCGTTCCCACACAGAAAGTCTTCTCTCACCAAGAGAAAAGTTGTTCCACGGAAATAAAACTGGAACGGCGCCGCTGTTACACCAAAATCTGTGACCCATCAGATACTGTGACTGCAGGGGGCGATAGTGGGTTCCTTTTCTGTATGACCGTCTTGGTAGACGGGATAGAACAAGAGCATTTACGAAAATTACGGAGGAAAATAACGTTACCTCCGTTGTTTCCATGGCTGTCAAGTTGCCAATTATCGCTCAGTTCGACTAATACCATTATAAACATGTATGCTGTATTTGAGGAGTAATGCTCAGCAGAGAGACTTCTTGCCATAATAGTAGCCTATCCCATTTGAGACCCCTTACTGTGTGGTACCTACCCATAAAATCTAAAACGGAGTCTATTTTTTTAAACTAAGCAGTAGGCTACTTAGCACCTATATATCGTCAAAATATCTATGTCATCATATATATATATATATATATATATATATATATATATATATATATATATATATATAAGACTTCAAGGTGTTTAACACGTAGTTAACCCGCTGTCAGAAAGTGTTCCCTTACTGTACCTTCAGTATAATAAACCCACAGCAGAAAAATTGTGTTTTTATGAACTCTTACATCTCCCTTATTTATTTTGGACACAATTTTAAAAAGTATCTCACTCTACAGGGACAGAAAAGCCCAGGTCACCGTTTCTGATAGCCATCAGAAAGTGTTACCTTACTGTACCTGCACTATAATAAACCCACAGCAGAAAAATTGTGTTTTTATGAACTCTTACATCTCCCTTATTTATTTTGGACACAATTTTAAAAAGTATCTCACTCTACAGGGACAGAAAAGCCCAGGTCACCTTTTCTGATAGCCATCAGAAAGTGTTACCATACTGTACCTTCAGTATAATAAACCCACAGCAGAAAATTTGTGTTTTTATGAACTCTTACATCTCCCTTATTTATTTTGGACACAATTTTAAAAAGTATCTCACTCTACAGGGACAGAAAAGCCCAGGTCACCATTTCTGATAGCCATCAGAAAGTGTTACCTTACTGTACCTGCACCATAATAAACCCACAGCAGAAAAAAATGTGTTTTTATGTACTCCTACATCTCTCCTCTTTATTTCGGACACAATTTATGAAAGTATGTCACTCTACAGGGACAGAAAAGCCCAGGTCACCATTTCTGATAGCCATCAGAAAGTGTTACCATACTGTACCTTCAGTATAATAAACCCACAGCAGAAAAATTGTGTTTTTATGAACTCTTACATCTCCCTTATTTATTTTGGACACAATTTTAAAAAGTATCTCACTCTACAGGGACAGAAAAGCCCAGGTCACCATTTCTGATAGCCATCAGAAAGTGTTACCATACTGTACCTTCAGTATAATAAACCCACAGCAGAAAATTTGTGTTTTTATGAACTCTTACATCTCCCTTATTTATTTTGGACACAATTTTAAAAAGTATCTCACTCTACAGGGACAGAAAAGCCCAGGTCACCATTTCTGATAGCCATCAGAAAGTGTTACCATACTGTACCTTCAGTATAATAAACCCACAGCAGAAAATTTGTGTTTTTATGAACTCTTACATCTCCCTTATTTATTTTGGACACAATTTTAAAAAGTATCTCACTCTACAGGGACAGAAAAGCCCAGGTCACCATTTCTGATAGCCATCAGAAAGTGTTACCATACTGTACCTTCAGTATAATAAACCCACAGCAGAAAATTTGTGTTTTTATGAACTCTTACATCTCCCTTATTTATTTTGGACACAATTTTAAAAAGTATCTCACTCTACAGGGACAGAAAAGCCCAGGTCACCGTTTCTGATAGCCATCAGAAAGTGTTACCTTACTGTACCTGCACTATAATAAACCCACAGCAGAAAAAATGTGTTTTTATGAACTCTTACATCTCCCTTCTTTATTTTGGACACAATTTTAAAAAGTATCTCACTCTACAGGGACAGAAAAGCCCAGGTCACCATTTCTGATAGCCATCAGAAAGTGTTCCCTTACTGTACCTGCACTATAATAAACCCAAATTTAAATACCTTTAGTCTTTACAAATAATACACAAGATAATTGTTACTGTCTTTATCCAAACATTTACAAATTGTTTTAATAACATTTATGGAATATTTACAAAACGTATGTCTTCTTTTTTCAACTTGTTTAATCTGGACATTGTTGATGGGGGGATTGCACTGGGCATTTAGGGCGAGTCAACATCCTTTTCACTTTCTGCAAGCGCCACAGCTGTACGACACGCTGCCATCTGGATTGCCAACACATTTGTTGTGGTACCACCGCTGACACTGGTCACACTCAATCTGTAAACAACATGATTTTCCATAACATGAATGCAAGGATTTTAATTAGATTGATTATTCAGGTTGTTGAAATTTTTGTCATTCTCATCATTATTTTGAACATTTTCCACTCAATAAATCACATCTTTCTTCATATTTTTAAGGTGGTGACACAATGACATGTCTATGATTCTTCAGATAAGACCGAGGCAGTAAATAGAAATCTTACCTCTTCAAACCCGATTTGACATGATTTTAATACTTTCTATCATCATTGTTTATATATTTATCTCTGGAACTCAGTACTATTTTTTTGGTCCTGAATGCAAACAAATGAAAAATAAATTGTTATTGTAATAGCTTACCCAGTCAGTGGTGTTGCTGTCGCTGTCTGAGCCCTTCTCTGTCTCACTTTCTCCACAACAGTGGCAGAGCATACTGAGATCATCTGTCAACAATATAATGATGATTGTAATTAATTTTCATGTTAAAGACAGAGGGGAGTTTAAGAATGCATAAAGCAATCTTCTTCCAACACAAATATAATCAAGTCAAACATATTTGGTCCTCAGGGGGACTTGCAAGCCCTGTCCCAGCTATTTTGCATGCAAATAGCTGGGACAGGCTCCATCTCTTATGACCCTGAATTGGACAAGCAGTGTAGAAAATGGATGGATATGTTCTCTAAAATAATACTACATTTTGTCAAAGTTATGAGAAATGCTAATAAAGTATTATTGTCATTCCAATAACACTCTAAAATGCATCTTTATCTCTGTCAGCCCAGCATGGACTAAACCTGACAACTTACAGGTGCTTCAGTTTTTTCATATCATTGGAAAAAAGTTATGCTTTCCAGCACCAGCAAGAGCAAATTTATCAAAATATGGCTGTCTGACCTGCCCTTATAAAAGCTGAACTGGCTTACAAAGTGTCAAGTCTAGAACCACACTCGATGAGGAAGCTCACAGCAAGTTAATAGTCACTCCATGGACAACGCAGAGACCAAGTCTAGCTTTTTGCCACCCAACATGGTGTTGCATGGGACAGTGTTGTTAAAATTGGTCTGAACTGTGAAGTGATTTTTATAGTATTATAGATTATGATAAGAAGATATGATGCTGTGCCTTTACTGTGAACAGCAAGTCTTAGTATGTTTTCCTTTAAGATTTCTAAACTGTATGTTCAATCATTTTCTGAGTTTAGAACTACATGCATTTCATTTTTCAAATGCCTCTTGTGTTTAAAGAAATCATTTTTGGGGGTGTAAACATACCAGTGTCTCTCAAGACTGCCAGTGCCACCTCCATTCTGTATCCTTCCACTGCCTTGGCTGAATTGTCAAAGATGAGTGACTCCTCTGCCAGCACTTTCTCAGCATACTAAGGACATAAATTAAGAAATGGTGAAAAAGTACCCACCCTATGTATAATAATCTTTATTATATTAATGAAGGCAAAAAACAGGCTAAATGTTTATATCAATATGCAAAGCAATAAATAAGGGAAGTGTTAAAATATTCATACTTTCATGACAAAGACTCCACAGGATGTGGCATCCTTCTGTAAACTATGTGGGACAGTGCTGGCATTCCACCTGGACAACTTCAAAGTCCTCTGCCTGATGAATGCCCTACAAAGAATAAATAATTTATCCAAACTTATTTCGGAAGATAAGGCTAAATACAAGAGCTAATGAACAATAAATGATACAGTGGTAACCTGCTGGACTCCAGACACTGTTTGACCTTAGAGTGAGCATTGCCTGCTGGGTCAAGGACAAGGCTTCTTCTTTCTAATGGAAAGATGGCCTTGGAAATCAAACTAAAAACATTTAATAGTCAGCTCAGTGTTGTGATGTAAGATGTTCAAGGGTGTGAGTAGTTAACTTGGAACTGGCATGGAACATGTGATAGAAGAAAGAGCAAACTTACTGTAAATATCCAATGGCCAGGCTCGTTAACTGCTCCCAGGATTACGTCATACAACGCAGGGTCACACTTAAAAAAAACACATAAAAATAAAATTTGCAGGGTGAGATGTTTAACAGATTTTATGAGCAAAGCAAAATGCACTTTTTGTTTATTTTTAATAAAAGCAAAAGACAAAATACTGCCTTACTTTCAGTCGAGTATTCTTCTTCCTCCATATGTCTGTCATGGCATATGAGTCAACAAAGAACGCTTGCTTGCCTCCTTTGTCATTGTGTCTTTTCACAAGTTTGTAGAGGTAGGCATTTATTAACTAGGGAAGGTGAAAAAAAAATAGATTTTACTAGAGGCATGCTAGCTTTTGGATGCTAAATGGGGAAATAAGAGTCAAGGCCAAGTCAATTATTCAAGATTACCTCACTCTCAAGTTCCTTATTGGGACTTGTCCTGTTTATGTCCCAGAAAAATATTTTGTAAGGTCCAATCCGTGACAGGAGGACATGAACAGATTTGCCTTTCCAAGCCTCTTGAACATCTAACAAAAAGTAGAGAGGATTAGGTGTTCAATATTATAGATAGACAGACAGACAGACAGACAGACAGACAGACAGACAGAAAGACAGATAGATAGATAGATAGATAGATAGATAGATAGATAGATAGATAGATAGATAGATAGATAGATAGATAGATAGATAGATAGATCACACAGATGTGTAAATAATACATTCTAATGGGAAGAATTTTTAAAAACCAGCAAATGAATAAATTCTTTAAGGGTATACCAATAACATTATTCTTACTGGTGTTCATTTGTATATACAAAAACATGGTCAATGAGCATCAGTAATGTTTCTCATTAAAATATTCTTTAAATTTTTTATAACAAAGTAATAACTGCCATGTAATTACTGTGATTTCAGTTATATAATGGCGAATTCCATTAGTTTACAAATTGAGTCTATAATATAACTATTGTGTGTATCTTTAATGGCCTCACATTTCTCAGCATTGTTGGAAAAAGCAGATGTTGGTGGAGAGGTGCTTGCCAAGGATGTTTTAGTGGTGGCAGAAGTTACAGTGGCTGACGTGCAGGTGGTAGAAGTTGCTGGAGTGCAGGTGGTAGAAGTGGCTGGAGTGCAGGTGGTAGAAGTGGCTGGAGTGTAGGTGGTAGAAGTGGCTGGAGTGCAGGTGGTAGAAGTGGCTGGAGTGTAGGTGGTAGAAGTGGCTGGAGTGCAGGTGGTAGGAGTGGCTGGAGTGCAGGTGGTAGAAGTGGCTGGAGTGCAGGTGGTAGAAGTGGCTGGAGTGTAGGTGGTAGAAGTGGCTGGAGTGTAGGTGGTAGAAGTGGCTGGAGTGCAGGTGGTAGAAGTGGCTGGAGTGTAGGTGGTAGAAGTGGCTGGAGTGCAGGTGGTAGAAGTGGCTGGAGTGCAGGTGGTAGAAGTGGCTGGAGTGCAGGTGGTAGAAGTGGCTGGAGTGCAGGTGGTAGAAGTTGTTGGAGTGCAGGTGGTAGAAGTGGCTGGAGTGCAGGTGGTAGAAGTGGCTGGAGTGCAGGTGGTAGAAGTGGCTGGAGTGCAGGTGGTAGAAGTGGCTGGAGTGCAGGTGGTAGAAGTTGCTGGAGTGCAGGTGGTAGAAGTGGCTGGAGTGCAGGTGGTAGAAGTGGCTGGAGTGCAGGTGGTAGAAGTGGTAGAAGTGGCTGGAGTGCAGGTGGTAGAAGTGGCTGGAGTGCAGGTGGTAGAAGTGGCTGGAGTGCAGGTGGTAGAAGTGGCTGGAGTGCAGGTGGTAGAAGTTGCTGGAGTGCAGGTGGTAGAAGTGGCTGGAGTGCAGGTGGTAGAAGTGGCTGGAGTGCAGGTGGTAGAAGTGGCTGGAGTGCAGGTGGTAGAAGTTGCTGGAGTGCAGGTGGTAGAAGTGGCTGGAGTGCAGGTGGTAGAAGTGGCTGGAGTGCAGGTGGTAGAAGTGGCTGGAGTGCAGGTGGTAGAAGTGGCTGGAGTGCAGGTAGCAGGAGTGGCTGGAGTGCAGGTAGTAGGAGTGGCTGGAAGGCAGGTAGTAGGAGTGGCTGGAAGGCAGGTGCTGGGAGGAGCGGTTGGGGTGCACGTAGGAGTGGGTGGTGGAGATGTGCTTAGTCTCCCAGGGATCCTCGGGGTCTCCTCTTTGTATCTCTTAAGGTGGTCAATATTGACCTTGTAGACTGTTTTTCCACTATCATCGACAAGGTCAACACTTTTTCCATCAACCTTTGTGACCATGTATGGTCCGAGGAAGTCTGGTTCCAGCTTCCCCCCTTTTCGTTGTTGACTTCTACTGTTTTTTCGCCATACCATGTCCCCCACCTGCAAACTTTGAGGCTCAGCTTGTGCTTGTAGTCTTGCCCTCGTTTTTTGTTGAACTTTTTCTTGGTTACCCTGGACAATGTTTAGTAATTTTTCGTGCCGTCGTATGTCTACAGCCACTTCTTCTTCAAAGAAAGACTCCTCAAAAGAACCATCAACCTGTAAAAAGAGAAAGAACATGGCACAAAACGATATAACAATTTTTCTTAGACATTCATACCATAATCAAACATTTTTCCTACGATTGTTTAAAAATCAAAAATATGTTCTGTACAAGATATTAAAATTAGAAGTAGTTTACCTGAAAGTTTTCTGCTACCTCTGCCGGATAACGCGCTTCTCTTCCAAACATTAAAAAGAATGGAGAGAAGCGAGTTGTTAGCTGCTTTTTGGTGCGCAGACCAAACATTACTGGATCCAGGTAGAGATCCCAGTCTTTCCCTTTGTCCTGCACCAGTTTTCCCAAAGCTCTAAAAAGTAATTTCATGGATATATTTTCAAGCAATCAGAAATTTTGAAAATTATATTACTACAAGTCTCCCACTGGCCTTGACAGAACACATTTTAAAAACACACCTTTGAATGGTACCGTTGAGCCTCTCCACCAAACCATTTGTCTGTGGGTGGTATGGTGCGCATAGACTCCTTTTAATTCCCAAAATCTGACACACTTCAGTGTTGATCTGTAAAAAAAAAGTACAAATAAAAAAGGGTATGTCATTTGAGTCTTTTTTTATAGAATTCTTTTTAACTAAAAATTGTTAAGGAGCTATTTAATGAAAACTGTAAAGTTTATGTCAGACATAGCTGGCAACACATACTTTGTTCAGGAACTCCTTCCCTTGATCAGTGAGGATTCTTTGGGGAACCTCAAACTGATAGACGAATTTCTGGATGCATCCTGTGACCTCTGCTGCTGTTTTTGACTTGATTGGATAGGCCTGGGCCCATCTTGTGCAATAGTCAATAATAACACAAATATATTGGTTGCCCTGGTCAGTTACCACAAGCTTCCCAATCAAATCCATTCCTACCAGCTCAAATGGATGTTTGGTCTGTTAAAGGAAGGAAAAGATAAAAAATTAAATTTGTTCAAATGGGAATAAGTAGCAGTTTAG
Source organism: Melanotaenia boesemani (assembly GCF_017639745.1). NCBI lineage: Eukaryota > Metazoa > Chordata > Actinopteri > Atheriniformes > Melanotaeniidae > Melanotaenia > Melanotaenia boesemani. The sequence goes on from NC_055703.1 coordinate 42,998, forward strand.
TCATGATAGTCATCATTACATAATAGGTTATTAAAGTTATTCTTGTGATAAAATTGTAGTGTAAACTTGACATTGCTATGAAAATGTGGCTAATTATGGTCAATTATACAATTTATTGCTTGACAGAAGAGAAAATATTTACCTTGATGGGTTTGTAATCTGTGCCAACTTTAAGATCAGCCCTGTATTGTTGGCAAACTGTGCATTCTGATACCTAGGAGGATAGAATATTTTCTTAATAAACATTTTTCAAATTTTTGTGTTTTAGGTTTGTTTTGTTGTTGTTGCCCCACAAGAAAAGCAGAAATTTGGCATATCAGTAATATGAAGTACATTTGTCTACGTTTTAACCTCAGGATGGAGTCAGCAAAATATGGATGTCCTCTTATTCTACTTGCCCATGGATTAATGTTAGTTAAAAAGTATGTTGATGTTATGATGTTGGGTAAGAAAATTTATGTACGAAAGCGTTAGTTTATTGGTGTATAATGACTACGTTTTATCTTTACTTTCTTTGATTTACTTGAAAGAAAAGAAAGGCTTGGTTCGGTTTAAACCATTCATAAAGGTAAGCTCTAAAAGTACAAATGGTAAAATATAGCCACCAAAGAAACACCTGTTATAAACTTGTTTCTAGTTCAACAGTACACGACTGTGATTTGAAATACGCTGAAAAATTGTGTAAGGGATTTATCATACCCATTTAGTTATATCATTTGTCATGGATGGCCAATAAAACCTTTGGGAAATGGCGTCCCTGGTTTTAATTTGGCCACAGTGAGCACCAATTTCACTCGCGTGGAACTCGATGAAAATCGAGTTTGCCTCGGATGCGCCGCAGACGACTTTGGCCTTGGCCTCTTTTTCAGAGCCTTTATGTCGAACATAATATAGCTCTCCGTCTATTAGAAAAAAAACACATTCAAAGTTAATGTTTTTGTTTCAAGACAACTATTTGGCACATTTAACTACATGCTGGTGATACCAGATCATAAGCTAATGAAGCTTACCTGCCACGCAAAAGTTCGCTGCTCGTCTTCGGAGCATGTATCGCTGGTGCTTATCAAAGTTGTCAGGATACTCGCCTTTCAAAAGGAAATTGGTCAGTTCTGTATATTTATCTGGCTCCATGTTGACGAAGTCAAAGGGTGCTCAGTGTGTTACCAGAAAGGTGAAGATTTTCGACGTATATTACCATCAGGTCAATGCGAAACTAATTGCTTCAGCTATTAGCAGTTAGGTGAGCTGTGATTGGTTGATGAAATGTAAACGCCCGTTTGCAGAAGACGATTGGCAAAAATAGAAAACATCATATTAATCTTTTGGGGATTAAACTGATGGTTATTTTGGCCGAAAATCATTCGAAAAAATATTGGGAGTTCTGAAACCTGTTTGAAAATCATTATTTGTGTTCTTTGTAGAGGACAACAGGAATGATTTTAGGTTTTATTATACTGAAGGTACAGTATGGTAACACTTTCTGATGGCTATCAGAAATGGTGACCTGGGCTTTTCTGTCCCTGTAGAGTGACATACTTTCATAAATTGTGTCCGAAATAAAGAGGAGAGATGTAAGAGTTCATAAAAACACATTTTTTCTGCTGTGGGTTTATTATAGTGCAGGTACAGTAAGGTAACACTTTCTGATGGCTATCAGAAACGGTGACCTGGGCTTTTCTGTCCCTGTAGAGTGAGATACTTTTTAAAATTGTGTCCAAAATAAATAAGGGAGATGTAAGAGTTCATAAAAACACAAATTTTCTGCTGTGGGTTTATTATACTGAAGGTACAGTAAGGGAACACTTTCTGACAGCGGGTTAACTACGTGTTAAACACCTTGAAGTCTTATATATATATATATATATATATATATATATATATATATATATATATATATGATGACATAGATATTTTGACGATATATAGGTGCTAAGTAGCCTACTGCTTAGTTTAAAAAAATAGACTCCGTTTTAGATTTTATGGGTAGGTACCACACAGTAAGGGGTCTCAAATGGGATAGGCTACTATTATGGCAAGAAGTCTCTCTGCTGAGCATTACTCCTCAAATACAGCATACATGTTTATAATGGTATTAGTCGAACTGAGCGATAATTGGCAACTTGACAGCCATGGAAACAACGGAGGTAACGTTATTTTCCTCCGTAATTTTCGTAAATGCTCTTGTTCTATCCCGTCTACCAAGACGGTCATACAGAAAAGGAACCCACTATCGCCCCCTGCAGTCACAGTATCTGATGGGTCACAGATTTTGGTGTAACACCTGTTCTCAGCCGCCTCCTCTTGCCTTTTTTTTTTTTTTTTTTCATAATATAATATCCTTCATTTAAACAGTTTCAGATACATATTAGTAGATGAGATATCTTCATTGTTGGTTAAATATTGAAGAGATTTAATGTACAATTTCAACTGAATGACTTGAACAAAGGCTTTGACTGAGAGCATTTGGCTGATTTGGCTCTTTGTGTGAAACTTGCTACTACTTTTTTTTTTTTTTGATATTCTTTATTGAGATTCAGCATTATACATGTAATGAGAAAATAATACAGAAGAGGAAATACAGAAATTGAACATTATGTGAGCAGTTAAATTGTGAAAATAGGTAATCAATTCAACCGATAAAACAATGAAAAGCATATATATAAAAAAAAATAAAAAGATATATTAAAAAAAAAGACTTTGAGGGGTGTATTGGTCAGTTGATTCCAGGAAAAAGATTTTTGTAAATGGTGAGCCTCCTCTTGCCTTCCTTACTCGGCTCTTTGACATCTTGCGCTGTAAAGTGTCGACTGCATACACGGGTGTGTGGAGTGATGATGAGATTATCCCTTCTGATGTTCACCATCCATCTCTTCCGTTGTTGATCATCCGAGGGAAACGTGTGGAAACTGATGGTTGAATTGTATTTAGCTGACGAGGTAACAATGGAACACAGCAGTGTTCAGCTGTCCACCTTTCACGCCGCTGAAACTTGTGTTCCTGCTTCATTTCACGTTATATATCATACCATTATAGTAATACACTCTTCTATAAACAACTATACTACCTGTTGTCTCGAATATGAACAATATCTTATTCCTTTGTTTCCCTCAGTGTTCAAATCTACAGCCACAACTAGGGATGTTATGCTCGAGCGGTCTGCTCGATCACGTGTCGAGCATGTGACACGGAAGTGTTGCGAGCATTGTCTCTGAGCATTGATTCAGCATGCCAAAAGTCACGTGATAGACCAAACGAGGCCTCGTTACGTCATCAGCGCGTATCGAGCAGCAAGCGGGATCTTTGAAGGGACCGGGCTTGTCAATCTCTCAGATTCCAAACGCTGAGGAGATCGCGGGTGTTTGAGAGGAGATTCTGTAGCGATTGCGCGACATTGCATTTTGAAAACAAATTTAGGAAAAGCATCACATCAGCATGAGCTTATATTGAATCACATTTAGCTTTTAGAGATTTGTGGAAACAAACGTCTGCACGAGACGCCGTTGCCAGAGTAACTGCTGAAGGAGCTCGGAGTATGAGAGAAGGACGGAGCAGGTGGAGCCTTTAACATCACAGGTAAGCTTAATTCCCCTTTCTTTATATAGATGTTTTTTAAATAGCCTTGCAAAGAGCAGACTTTAAAGTTAATCATAAACTTCAACCAGAAGCATCAGAGGAAACGTCTCAGTCTACAGCTGCAGAGGAAAAACCACCACCTGCAGGACCTTACACACCAAGCTGGTTTCTGATCACCATCAGCAGAGAATTTAATGATTTTAAACTTGGTTAATTACAATTTTGTTCTTGTGTTTCTTTCAGGTGTAACCTCTCCAAAGCTGGAGAGGTAGTATGCCAGAAGAGGAGCAGACTGAAGCCTGACAGAAAATACGTTTTTAAATAAAAATTTATGACACATCAAAGTTTCCAAAGTTTTTTTTCTCATAACACATTTCAAGATTCAAAGTGTCTTTGTCATTCGCACAGTAAGGAAACACGTTTCCCTGAACAATGAAAGTCTTACTTTGCCGTCCATAAAACATTATGAAATAAAAAAAAACAATTTGAAAAAAAAAAAAAAAACTAGATAGAAGATAAACAAAAAAAAAATTCAGTAAATAATCTATGTACATAAATGTGCAGTGTGCTATAAACTGTTGTGCCACATTTAACAACGATCAGCTATGCAAAAGAAAACAACTCATGACGTAGACGATAACAAGCATTTGCAATATCTATTATAAGTAATAAGACACATAAAACAGTAAACAATTTTATTATTACAACTGTATAAAATAACTAACACAGTCACTATACCCGCTGCACAAACACTCCTTCCCTCATGCCTTCCCACAGATTGGTTTACTTAAGTTACACCACAATTCTGTTACCTAAACAAATGTTACCTAATACCCCTCCTTGTTATTTCTATGAACAACAGAAAATAAATATTCACTCGGATGGTAGATTACGTATTGTTTATTGAACACGTATTCAAAGTTGGGATAGGGATGACAGATGTGAGGTGTCAACGTTGTCCTTCTGATACATCAGACTCCCACAGCCAGCAGATGGAGCTCTTTGGTTTGGTCAAATGATTCAGAACACTAAGCCATTTTCAAGCATTTGGTTCAAAGTTGGCTCGATGATTCATGAGGCCTCGGTTTCGCCATCCCTAGCCACAACGTTACCATAGCTTTAACCGGAAGCGTTTTCACTGGCGTGTCGTGAACCGGAAGTTAAAAAAACAGCACCGTGCATAAAGCATGGATGTATTATAGAACTGGATAACGGACTGAACAATGGCGGCACGCCGATTTTTCCCAGTGGCCACTCGTGGTACTGCAACAAAAAATCCCATGGGGCCCAAAAAGCATTTTTCCCATAGGCCACAATGGTAAAAGACACGGCTGTAAAACTGTTGACAGGACGTCTTCAGCTTTAAACACAGCTAATTACTAATCTTTCTATTCAATATTTTTAATTCATGGACATTTAATCCGTCAATTATTTTTCAAAAGGCCATAAAAGCCACAGAAAAGTCTGTATTTCTCCGGTGACGTCACGGCTGTGCACATGCACTGCCGAAGCGCGGTCATGCTGTGTCGGGAGCGAGGAGGACGGCTGTTGACTTCAATATGATGGGAAAGCTGTTCGTAAAAGTTAAGTTAAAGTTAAGTTTCTTTTTTCTGATATCGAGTAACTTAATACATTTGTATTCTTAATGTTTGATATTACATGCATGATAGTTCCTGTTTTTAAACGTATTGTGACCTAAATCCTAATTAGCACTAGGTTGTAGTTACGACCACCTGTTTAAACCACCTGATAGTGCGTTTTACTGGTTTATTTTATGTAAAGAGAGATTCAGCCCATGAATAGATCGGGGAAAGTGAGGGTGGCTTTTTTTTTTATTTGTTAATTTCTTATATTTTGGTTCACATTAGTTCACTTTTTGTTAAGTAGTTTAATCACACTGTTCACCCAGAGGGCAATAGAATTTTTTTTAATTAAAATATTTTGTCTTATGAGCTGCTATTCTATTTTCGTTAGTTCAAATAAAATATGAATAACAGTCTTGACGCATCGCTGTCAGTGATATTTTGTTATACATATACAGTTAAATATTTTGGGAGTGTTGAGCCATTTCATGACAGCGACACAATGTCGCCAAGTTAGGTAAAATAGCCTACAAAACCATTTTCAATCTCTAACGGAAATCACGATACATAAAATACATAACTACATAATAAATATAGAATGGTGATAACCCAAGTGGCCTAGTTTTCCTTAACATAGTCCTCAGTTTAAACAAAGTTTTTTTTTCTTTGTCAATTAAAAAACTGCAGCATTTAACAAAGTGGAATCCGGCAAAACACAAGAAAGGAACATTTTAAGAGACGCAATTGATAATCTTGGTGTCATCCAGGGAATAGCAGAAAAATAAAGAGAATATGCATGGGTAGCACAATGAAATAATGCATTAACAAGGACTTCTAACATTTATTACAAAAGACGTGCCTGAAATTATTCATGAATAAAGGTAGGAATTGTAAGTCATCGTGAAAATTTGACACGGGATTATACAAATATACAATATAGACTGACTTATATTGGGCTATTACGAATCCCATATAGAAATTCATCATATTAAAACAAACCATCATTTTAACAATTACTACACAACTTTTTCCACGTATATTATATCATTACTTTACATCGAGGTCCGATCGTGTGCCGTAGAAAATCATCATCTGAGTTTGTACAGCTCTCATACTGCAGATTAATGTCGTGACCGCGCGTCGCTGGATCAGGTCACTGGGCTGCGCATTGCTCGTTCACAGTGACGTGAAGCATGATGGGAGGTGACACTACTGCGCATGCTCTATGGTCCCAATATGCGGAAGTAACCCGGAAGCCTGAGAACTTTTTCGGCGTATGCGCTGGGTGAGCAACTTCCATAGAAATGAATGGGCCGCCATTTTCAGTCCGTTATCCAGTTCTATAATACATCCATGGCATAAAGCCCATTACAACTGTTCATGGTAAGGTTCAGTATAGCTAATATATCAATTATTAAAAAATAAAAAACTATTGGACTGACCCTTTGGACTTTCTGAAAAGATAATGTTTTCTATTGCCACCCACAGATATAGCAGCGTATCTGGAATACAAGCTGGACACTTGAATGGCTCCTGTCATGCTCCGTGGTACGGGGCCCAGCTTTCCCAGCTGCCCTGAAGGCATCTTCCCCTCATTCATTCACGATTGCTGATGCGCTCCACCTGCGCTGAGCGATTTATATACCTGCTGGTGACAACTCTTCCCTGCCAGGTCGTCTTGGTTCATCTCTGTACGTATCCAGCCTTTGTATTTCTGCCTGCCTGCCTGTCTGTCGTTGACCCTCTTGCCTGGATTTGGATTTCGCCTCTGCCTGCCCCCTGTCTGGTGCTTGTGCTTGTTTGGATCTTCTGGCTCACTGACCTCTGGAAATTATTACAGGACTGAGATATCGGATCACAGACTCTACTTTCCTTGCCCCACCGCAGATTCTCTGGATTCCCCGCTGTCTGCCTTGTCAGCAGTCCGACCTGTGGTTTGTAAACCGTCTTCTAACCTCTCCTCTGCTCAGCAGCCTTTTCCCCCAGTCAGTGTGATGAATCTGCAGTGAGAGTGTGTGTGATGTGTTTGTGTCTGCAGTCAGTGTGATGAATCTGCAGTGAGAGTGTGTGTGATGTGTTTGTGTCTGCAGTCAGTGTGATGAATCTGCAGTGAGAGTGTGTGTGATGTGTTTCCTGCTTTAGTTTCTGCTTAATGATTTCTGTGTTGCAGGAAATCCTCACAGCGTATTCGCGGTCTGTCAGGCTCGAGGTGGTGGACACCAGACCTCCTCCAGCTCTGCTTCATCCTCCCTCTCCTCCTCTTTCTCCTCCCCCTCATCTTCCTATTCCTCCTCCTTCTCCTCATCTTTCTTCTCCTATTCATTCTCCTGCGGTTTCTCTATCTTGCCCTTCTCCTCTTTCTAGTGTTTCTTCTTTTATCTGTTCTCTTCCTCTTTCTCCTTTTCCTGCTCCCCCTTCTCCTCCTCTTTCTCCCCCTCCTCTTCTTACTTTTTCTCCTCCTCCTCCTTTTCTTACTGTTTCTCCTCCTCCTCCTTTTCTTACTGTTTCTCCTCCTCCTCCTTCTCCCCCTCCTTTCTACTCCTCCTCCTCCTCCTTCTCCCCCTCCTTTCTACTCCTCCTCCTCCTCCTTCTCCCCCTCCTTTCTACTCCTCCTCTTACTATTCATTCTCCTCTTGCTCCTTTTCCTCTTCTATCACTCCTCTTCCTGCTCCACCACCACCTCCTCCTTTTCTTACTATTCCCCCCCCTCTCTCTCCTCCTCCTCAGGTAGGTGCTGACAGTGAGGAACAGGTGAGAGTGGAGGGAACGGACAGATGTTCATTCTACTTTATCCATAAAGATGCTGATCAATGATGAAGATTTCACAACAACTGGAGCTAAATTCATTAAACTAAATCAATAAGCACATCGCTTCACCAGCGCTGAGGAGGCGGAAAACTTCATTAACAGACACGGTCAAAACGGGTGAACGACTTCGAATATTCGTCCGCAGGACCGATGACAACTATGGGACGGGTGGACAGTATGAAGAACTCTTTGCGGGTGAGTGCTGAGCTGGCTCGGTCTGTTGCCTGTGTTGCCCCTCTGGCATTACCGTCAGAAGGCAACGAAGGTTTAGTCGTCTCAACGTGTCAAGCTGTGGCGAAGAATAGAGGAGATACACACGTTGAGCTGGCGTTACTCTCATACCGGAAGTTTTATTCTTTTACAGACATCAGGTATCAACAAATTGACAGATGGCCATCATGTTCAGTCCCATTTATAATCTGGCCATTTAAGACAATCTTACTTTTCCAGCATTCCATCAACTGAACATATTTCCAGCAATTTCACTTGAACACAATATCATTTACAATGAATTTTGCCACTTATTTTAACTTGTTCTTAATTATTGCTTTTAACTGTCTATTTAACAATCAACACATTTTTCTAGCTTAATATAATTACTCTTCTTCAAAGTTTTAAACACAAGCACTGAAACCCATTTTACTGTCTGCTTCGAGTGTACACTATAATATATAACAAATTTTACATGTAATTAACTAACAGCTAACAAGAAAATACATTTTCACTTTAATGGTTTCTTTCACCGTTTTCTCATACAACCTTATACTCACTCAAACACCTACAATATAATATTTCTGATTTGACAATGACCAAGAAGACACTTAACTTTGACATCAGCAAACATTTTACTGCATGAACACATTTCCATAAGGTGCTAAGTGAATTACGTTTGAAAGTGAATCCACTAATTTCTCAGTCATTTTGGGATAGCTAACCACACACACTACTCCACATTGTCCAAGTCCGCTAGCATTAGCATTAGCTGGCAGACAATCCTAATTGTGGTTTCCTTCTACATGTCTCATCAAACCGCTTCGTCTGCAACGGTACAACTACTCAAAACGACAATTTTAACAAGTAAAGTCTGTCATAAGCACTTGTTCCAATAAACATTTACCAACCTGTGGCGAAGAATAGAGGAGATACACACGTTGAGCTGGCGTTACTCTCATACCGGAAGTTTTATTCTTCCTCTGTGACCTGCTCTACTCTTTACCACCAGCGCGATAGGCGCCCCCTAGCGGTTGGATGTAGAATAGCGCTGCAGTAACTGAGATTACAGTAATGTAATGTATAACAAATAAAAGAAAACTTAATGAAATTAGAATAGGGGTGTCTATTTTTATCCCCTTATCTATTTGACCCTCTACACCTGGCAACGAGCAGCCGAGGGAGTCTTTGGCTGGGTCGGGGCGCACCCCGCGGACCATAACCTGTTCTATGTCTTTTTCATTTTACCTGTTTATTTTTGTTCTTTGGGACAAGACGTGGCCAAAAGGCCCCCTTGAAGTTTCAGGGGGACACTTTAAGTTTAGTTTTTGTTCTTATTTTTGCATATATGTTTGTGCTAAAGGAAACGTAGACATGACAAAGAAATCTGTGATAGAGAGTGGCTTTTACTTTGTTATTTTCGACTGGGGCTATTGCAGTATGGTTATTACTTTCTTTTTATGGTTACAAAATGTATTAGAATTATAAGTTGGAATATAAAGGGGTGTGGAAGTCCTGCTAAGAGAGGGAAGATAATGGCGTATCTTAAGCATCACAAAGCAGATATTGCATTCATTATTCATTCAAGAGTCTCATTTCGGCGCAGAAGAAGCTATGAAATTGAAATTTGGATGGGTGGGGCCTGTTTTTCATAGCTCCTTCTCCAGCAGACGTAATGGGGTAACTATATTGATACACAAGAATCTCAACTTTACTTTAATTAAACAAATGAAAGATAGTGAGGGTAGAATGATTTGTCTTCAGGCCAACATAAATGGTGCAACCCAGTCTCACTCTAAATCGTGTAATACCTACGTTTGTCCACAGGGCAAAACGTAGCCATTTCACAAAAAGGGCTCTGAAATTGTAGCATGGTTACGTTTCATTTTCTTAGTCATTTCTATGGGCGTACTTTGGGTCACGTGACTGCCGAGTTTCTACCCGGCGTGAACTAAAAACATGGCGGACATCCCTTCTAATTTTGTTGGAAAATGCTATATTTTAAGATCGATTGTGGCTTTAGCCTCGTTTTGATAGCTTTTCCAGCGACAAATGAACACTTTTTTTTTTTTTTTTTTTTTTTTTTTCTCTCATAGTATCCATTCGGTTTATTTACACAATTAGTAGTGTTTTTTTTTTTTTTTTTTTTTTTTCCTTTTACAATCCTTCAACGAAATTGTAGGAATACTACGTTTCGGATTGTTGCTACAGTGGTTGCTACGGACGCTATTAACAACAAACCGGAAGAAATGTAAATGGTGCGTCAAAGACTGAGTTCCTCTTCAACCTGGTTACATTTAACCACAAATCTGCTTAAGCTACTATCCATTAAATAATTTGAAAAAGATGGCTATTAAAAAAAAAAAAAAAAAAAAATTAAACAAATCAAAGTATTTAGCCACAATACAAACTATAGAGTTTTAGAATCTTTGTATTATATTTACACACATATTAATACATAGTTTGTCATTTTGATTTAATGAGCCAAATCTTTTAAGACAGGTTTCATTAGACCAATAAACTACGTTCCCATACAACACATTCATTTATGCCTAATTTGTCTTTATATATTATACTGGTAGGTCTATGTAATTCATTTTCCTGAATTTTAGCTGTTTATATTTTTATTCATATGTTTGTATTAATACTGCTACAATTTTCTTTTCCTTCTGGGGTAGATCAATCATTCAATCTTCCTATTTGTTAGTATGAATGCATGTATTGCAGTACAACAACATCTGGATCACACCTTTTCAAATGTTTTTATTTTATTGCAAAAGATTACAAGACCCACCATCAACACCAACAATAATAATAATGGATAATAAATTAACAAAATATTATAAAAAAGGAACAGGACAGCAGCCCACAGAATACTGAAGGTAGCTGTTTTAGTTCTTTGTATTCTCCTTTGCCACCCACTGTGGAGGCCACGTCTTCCCACTGCAATAAATGTAAAGAAGATTCAATGACAACATGACAGTAAAAGACACTGAGCTGCAGTGGGCTTCAGTTTGTAGCTCATATTCACTTTAACATGCTCACAGTTATGACTAATTTGCTCACAGTCTTATGGTGATGATTTCACTGAGGTTTTTATATACACTCAAGCTATAAATGCAATTTAAAATAAGTTTATACAAATAAATAGCACAGAAGCATTTAACAATAAATACCTTACAACTTCCATTACATGAATAATAAAAGTTTCAATTTAAAGACTATTTTTTCTAAAATTAAAAGAAGGGAAATCATACATACCACATGGAACATGGTTCCCACTCCACCAGCTCTATTTGTTTCCCCTGAAAAATATTTTAAAATGTTTACTGCTATAAGCAATCACACTGTCAGAGGACTTTAGAGCTGTGGTGCATTAAAATCCACTAAATACATTCAGACTAAAGGTATATATTCACATTACATTTTTACTTTAAATAATAACAAAGGAGAACCTTCTGGATTTTTGTCTTTAAAACTTGCTTCACCGGGTAATACTCGTCCTTTCTGTATTGTTCCTCTGTACCCCGTACGCAAGGACAACAACCGTAAGGATTCTGCAAGACAATATTTTATTCTTCTTCTCTCCACCACGTACCCCGTGTACAACGCCTCCTCCTGGCGTAACCTGTCATTACATCTCCCCCGTTTAGATAATGTTTAACTGTTTCAGAACCTTTATGAAAATGAAGTGCAATAAACAGTATGGCTACTTTACTCATTTCTCTACGATATAACTTCAGTAGTGTCCTGAGATTTATTCAAAACATCAAGAGTAATTACAGGAACTAACGAAAGACTTCTTACAACTAACAAGCTCTTTTGTAGCTTTTACTCTTGGTTCACAAAACAAGAACATAATCTCTAATCAAAACACTCTACTTTTATGCAGACAATCACCATATTTCTCTTCTTCTCATGTTTTTGTGTTAACTGTTTGTGTATGTTCATAGGTCTAGTCTAACAGGAGCCTTAGACAGTCTCCCTGACCTAGTTACTGTCCCATCCTGTGTCACATTGTCCTGTGGTGCTGGGGACCGTGGTACCTCCCTTAGATGTGAACGGTTCCGTCGTAGCCGTCCTCCATCTTGGGTCTCCACTTCGTATGACCGTGGTGTTGTTGCAGGACCCACAACAGTCCCTGTAGTGCGTGTGGGTCTGATCCATACTTGCTGACCAGGCTGGAGAGGTGGCAGGGTTCGAGTGCGGTGTCTCTGGTTGAAGGTGTGTTCTTGTTGCACCTTCATTGCTGCGTCTTTTTCCCTGAACCTCTTGAGATCTGGCCACTGTGGTCGTAGTTGTTCCAAAGACGCCGGGACTGGGGTCCTAATTCTCCTCCCCATCAGGAGTTGAGCCGGAGAATGCCCATGTGCCAATGGAGTGGCCCTGTAGGCCAACAGAGCTTTGTGAAAGTCTCCTTCCTTCATCAATAGAGACTTTACAGTTCTGACGGCCCGTTCAGCCTCCCCGTTGCTGCGAGGGTAACGGGGGCTGCTCGTCACGTGTTGGAAGTCATAATCTTGGGCGAACTGTGCAAATTCATGACAGGAGAATTGTGGGCCGTTATCTGTGACGAGCACCTCGGGGCATCCAAACCTGGCAAACACAGCCTTAAATCTTGCGATGGTCTGTTTTGCTGAGGTGTTCCCTTGTAGGCTGCAAACTTCAATGTAACGTGAGAAGTAGTCTATTATGACTAGATGATGTCCATTCTGCCATTGGAAAAGGTCAGCTGCTATTCTCTGCCATGGCCTGCTTGGCAGATCAGTTGTGAGCAGGGGTTCCATCCGTGTCTGGGTTTTTCGTGCACAGACTCCGCATCTTTCAATCATTTGCTTCACTGCTGATGTGAGGCCTGGCCACCAGACTGACTCCCTTGCTCTGGCAAGACTTTTGCTGACCCCTTGATGTCCTTGATGCAGTTTATGGAGGATGTCGGCTCTCATGCTTTCAGGGATTATGAGTCTCTCGCCTTTCATGAGCAGACCTCCTCCATCATGCAGGACCGACCTGTCAGGCCAGTATGGGAGTAGTAGTTCATGCACATCACGTCTGTGTTCAGGCCAGCCTCTTGCAACGTAACGAGAGAGACGTTTGCATACATCATCTGAGGTTTGCGCAGTCTTAATCTGCTCCAGCTTTGTTGGCGTGGCTGGCAGACTTTCTACAATGCTATCCAGATAAGCTTTGCATTCCTTTTCCAGGTCTTGCTCGGTTTCTGTGGCTGTTGCTGGAAGCGGCGCTCGGGACAGGGTATCTGCTGTTATCAAGTTTTTACCTGGAACATGGATAATGTTGAAGGTGAACCTGAGGAGCCGGAGCCTGAATCTGATGATCCTCGGCGGGAGATCATCCAGCGGTCTGGACTTCAGGAGTGTTATGAGCGGTTTGTGGTCGGTTCTTATGGTAAAGTCCAGCCCACTTATGTATCCTCGCAGGCGCTCACAAGCCCAGGTTACAGCCAAAGCCTCCTTTTCTATCTGGGCATATCTTAATTCAGCTTTGGTCAGACTTCTGGAAATGAAGACAACGGGTCTCCACTCACCATTGTGCTGTTTCTGTGTCAACACTCCTCCTAGTCCGTAGGAGGAGGCATCAGCTGAAACCATTGTTTCATGATCTGGCTTGTACTGGGCCAACACCGTCTCTGACCCCAGTTCTTTTTTTGTCTCCAGAAATGCTTTTTCTTGGGGTGCTCCCCATGTCCAGCTGTTTTCCGTCCTCAACAGGTCGCGGATGGGCTTCGTCAGGTCAGGTAAGCGTGGTGAAAATTTTCCCACAAAGTTCACCATGCCCATAAAACGGCGAACGTCGGCCACATCCTTAGGCTCCGGCATCTCAAGGATCGCTTTTATTTTCTCCGGGTCCGCCTTGATGCCATGGGAATTTATGACGTGGCCCAGAAAGCGGATCTCTGTCAGGGCAAACTGGCACTTGTCATTCAGGGTGAGTCCAGCCTCTCTGAACTTCTGCAGGACTCTGTGCAGCCTGTCATCGTGCTCTGCTCGGTCCCTTCCTGTGACAAGGACATCATCAGCATGACACAGGACACCATCGATGCCATCTATCAGCTGAGAGATCCTCTTTTGGAAATGTTCAGGGGCTGATGATATCCCAAAGGGTAGGCGTTTGAAATAATATCTGCCCTCTGGCGTGATGAATGTGGTCAACAGCATCGAATCTTTATGGAGTGGTACCTGCCAAAAGCCTGATGTAGCATCCAGCTTTGTGAAAACTCTGGCACCTTCCAACTTGGCTAGTGTTTCGTCCACTGCTGGTAAGATGTGTCTCTCTCTGATGACGCTCTCGTTCAGGTGGGTAAGGTCCACGCAGATCCGCATTTTCCCTGTCGGTTTCACTATGGGAACCATGCCTGCGCACCACTCTGTTGGTTCTTCAACACGTGCTATGACCCCCATCCCCTCCATCCGATCTAGTTCCTCTTTGACTTTTGTGCGAAGGGGAATAGCAACTCGTCTGGGGGCAGAGAGGGCGTAGGGGGGTGCATTTTCTTTCAGCTGGATCTTATATTCACCCTTTAGCTTGCCTAACCCTTCGAAAACATCTGGGTAGGTTGAGCGGAAAAGTGACTCTGCATCTGCTACACTATGGAGCTGAGGGATCATGTGGAGTCTGCGAATGGCAGGGAACCCCAACAAAGGAGTTGTCAGGCCCTTCACAATAAAAATCTCCTCCTCAATCTTTTTAGTCCCTCTTTGAATGACAGCATGCACTTGTCCTTTAACATCCAGGGGTTGGTTGGCCGGGCCCAGCAGGGGTCTGCACGAAGTTGTGTGACTGCCATACTTGTCTTCTGTGTATTCTGAATCCGGAATAGCAATCACTGATGCACCTGTGTCTATTTTAAAGCGCAGCTGGCTGCCATTTATGGTGAGCATTTCAGTCCATGTAGATGACTGTGGATGTTCAACAGCTCCCAGATAAGCTGCTGCCTTGTCCTCTTCTATCGACTCTAGCTTTTGAGCTGATCTGCACACAGCTGCAAAATGTCCCTTCTTTTGACATTTTCTACATTCAACGCCTTTTGCTGGACATTCAGTCCATGGATGTTTGGGGGTTTTTCCACACCTTCCGCACGGTTTTGACTTGGGAGATGCAGGCTGCGACCGGGAATGACTTACAGTTTGGGGAGACTTCTTATAACTTTGTCTCTTATTATTGTGGGACACTGCATCCATTTGTCCTGGTGTACGAGCTGACCGCAGGACTGTTTGTTGCTTTTTCACCTCCTCATGTTGCCTCACTTGTTGTATGGCTGTAGCTAAATCTAGCTTTGGGTTGAGCTGTAGTCTCTCTGACAGTTTTGCATCACGTATGCCGACCACGATCCTGTCTCGGATCATTTCCTCACGTAAGACGCCATAGTTGCAGTGTTCAGCTAACTTGTGCACTGAGGTGATGAAGTTTTCTGCAGATTCGCCGGCCTCCTGACATCTTTTATTAAACTTGGCTCTTTCGAAAATAACATTATGCACTCCCACAAAGTGCAGATCGAATGCGGTTTTCACTTCATCATAGTCATCCAGTTTATCTTCTGCTAACTGCAGTGATGTCAGGATATCATCGGCCCTATCGCCCATTGTGTAGATGAGAGAATTCACCTGATAAGCGCCGTTTTTATCTTTTAATCCCGACGCAAGTCGAAAACGTTCAAACCTTTTGATCCATGCGGGCCAGGAACTGGGCTCGAAGTCGAACGGTCCCGGTGGCGTAATAGTGAATATGTGGTCCATGTTGACTGTTTTAGCTTGTCGCTAGCTTGTTAGCATCTGCCGGCTCGGTCATTCCTCTTTATCCTCTCTTCTCATGGTCTCTGTACCGGTGAGGTGCTCCGGTAGTCGTCCGCACCACTGGACTCTGTCTGTCGTGGATTCGGGTTTCTGACACCATGTATTGTTCCTCTGTACCCCGTACGCAAGGACAACAACCGTAAGGATTCTGCAAGACAATATTTTATTCTTCTTCTCTCCACCACGTACCCCGTGTACAACGCCTCCTCCTGGCGTAACCTGTCATTACACTTTCCCCCGACGATATGGCTGCAATCTGAAAGAACAAAAAGTGTCACGGTGGTTGCCTATAGTCGGGATCTCCCAGCTGTCCCTGAAGGCATCCTTCCTCCAGTGCGCTCCTGATTATTGATGCGCTCCACCTGCGCTGCGTGCTTTATATACCAGTGCACAACACCACTCCTTTGCCAGATCGTCTTGGTTAAGTCCCTGCACGTTTCCAGCCCTGATTTCTGCCTGCCTGCCTGTTTTTGATCTGCCTGCCTGCCTGTTTTTGATCTCCGACCCGTTTCTGACCTGGATATCCGGATTTTTTTTTGCCTGTCCCCTGTCTGGTAACTCTGATCTTTCTGTTATTTGACCCAGCTGATAATCTGACCCTTGGACTGTCTGGATTTGGATTTTGGATTTGGATGTGGATTTGGATCTTGGATTAACGCAACCTGTTTCTCTCTCCCTTCCGCTGGAGGAACCATCCGGACCCCCTCCCCTTCTTTGAACATATACCCAACTCAAAGTCTCAGTTTAACCATTATCTTCCCTTGCTAACCCATCCTGTTTCAGCAGCCCCGACAGACGCAGCGGATCTCCTCACTGTTATTGCAGTACAGGAATTCTGCCGGCTCGCTCCAATTTCTCCCGCCGGTACGTAATCATCTGTATTCATAAATCCCCATTTTGTCACCTGTTCTCACCTTGGCTCTCCTATTCCCGCAGGCTAGCGGGCTACGAGACCGGACCCTGTTTTTCCTGGAAACCACTCACTATTATTCAATAAACCTGTTTTCAATCCAATCCTCTGTCCTGATACTGTTTACGGTCCAGTTTGCTAAATCCATCACAAAAAAGTGTACACTTACATTTTTCTAAAACATTTGTTATAGAACTGCCAGGGGTGCACAGAAAGAAAATTATACTTTTGGTCTTCCAACAAAATACAATAAACTGCAGTTGATTAAAAATGCAGAAATGCTGGTGCCAACATAGAGTAGAAGACTAGAAAAGCACATGTTACATAAATTAAAATTCTTTACATTGGCTGCCTGTGATTACCTAATTGATTGTACAATTATTGTATTAATTTTCAAGGCACAGCCTTGCATTGGGCTGTCTCTCAGAGATGCATTTAGTTTACATTTTTGTTGTACTTCATTTAGCCATTATGCTCTCAAACAGTGGACATGTGTGCATGGGATCTGAGAATATCTATACTTTTTAAACCAAAAATAAACAAATTAATCTGTCAATATTTTGTATGTAGGGTTTTTTTTAAATCAACTTTTTATAATGTGTAATAACTCAATATTTTATTTAACTGCTTTTTTTCATCACTGTCTTGGGTGGTCTTTGTTTTAAATTTGTGATGCTTGGAATTATTTTTATTTCAAGTCTTACTGTTATATAATTTATTTTTAACTATTTGGGTTTCTTTTTCTACGCCCATCTTTGTTATTACCGTGTGTTGTCACTATTTTATGTTCTATTCTACTATTCTATTCTACAGTCATTTAGCAGATGCTTTTATCCAAAGCGACTTACATTTGAGTAAGTGAGTAAGAACAACACAAGCATGAATTCAAACAAGATGGACGTCATAATTAAATGATAATCAGACTGCTTTGAGTCCAGTTGGACCAGGTGCTGTCATGTAGTGCTAGAGGCAGAGCATATAATTTTTTTTTTTTTTTTTTTTTTTTTGTCATTAAGTCATTTTGTTAAAATACAAGATCACGATTTCATCACACAATATCAACTTGGGCATAGGGGCACACAGCTTATTCAGTACCTGGTTGAGCCAAAGAGCTGGACAAATCTTTCTAACTCATTCTGAGTAGAAGAGGTAAGCTAAGTGTGGAAATGCTCCTTAAACAACTGAGTCTTTAGCTTGCTTTTAAAAGTGGAAACGGACTCTGCAGATCAGAGGTAGTTTGGTAGATGGTTCCACCACCGGGGAACAACAGAGGAGAAGAGTCTAGCTACTGATGTGGCGCCACCTTGTGGTGGGAGCACTAGGCGTCTTTCACTGGCAGAGCGTAACTGTGGAGAGGGAGTGTAGCTCTGGATTAAGGAGTGGAGGTAGACCGGAGCCGTTTGGGTTATTGTTTTGTAAGCCAGAAGCAGAGCTTTGAATCTGATGCGCTGCAACTGGAAGCCAGTGGAGAGCGATTAGCAGCGGAGTGACATGAGCTCTTTTGGGCTGGTTGAAGACCAGACGTGCTGCTGCGTTCTGGATCATCTGCAGAGGTTTAACTGAGCAATGCAGGCAGGCCAGCCAGTAAGGAGTTGCAGTAGTCAATGCGTGAAATGACCAGAGCCTGGACCAGGAGTTCTCATTTTTATATCACTGCATACTGAACTACATTTAATCTCTATGAAAGGTAATTAAAAATAAAGCTGAATTGATTAATTTGTCATTTCAAAGATATATAGAAGAACCATGAAATATGTGTACTGTCCTATTGGAAATGAAGGAATGTAAATAAAGGATGACCAAATAACCTCCAGGTATGTCTTCCTTGTTCTTTCTTGCCTTCTTCTTTGGAGGTACATCTGTTGAGAATAATAAAATTGTCTGTAAAAAGCTGTTATTTTAAAATTACTATTGCTGTTATTAAAAAAAAAAAAAACTGATGTCAGATAATCTAATAGGTGATCATTTCATTGAAGCTGACGGTATGTCTAGTGTGATATCAAATCAAAACTGTCGTTTTGACATGATATTCTATCATCTCTGAGAAGAAATTGTCATTGCAACTTGTACGGAAACAGAATCTTTTACCACAATGTTATAATAACATAAGTTGGCATACTGGTGGATGGCTGGGGAGGTGGAGGGCTGCTGGTGAGACCAACCTCAGTGGCACAAAAAGACAAAATGATGAGTGTGGGGCTGTTCTGCATGCTAGAACTGTTAGTTGAGATATTTAAATAGATTTGCTTACTGTAAACAGATGAAAATTTCTTCGAATTAAAATGTCTTTCATTTAGAGTTGAATTGTAAAATTATTAATGCATTGTCATATCATCAAGCTATCGTGAGTTGTTGATGATTATTAAGAACAGACTGATCTATATATTGAAATGATAAATGGTTGCAGATAGACAAGCTTACCAGTGATCAACACCTCATATAATGCCTTCATTCGGTCCAGGCACTTTGCAGCCTGATCCGTCAACTGCCATTTGGGGTGTATGACATGCGTATGCCAAGTGGCAGGCTTTTTGCCTGGTTTGGCAACAAACACCACAGCTTTGTGTCCCAGAGTCTGCAATTTCTCCAGCTAAGAAAAATGAATTATTGTCATAAAATCAGCCATAGCTTTGTGAAATACACTTACAGATGTACAACACATACCAACACAGATGCCTCATCCATAACATGTGAGGTGGTTTTGTTTTTTCTTTGGTTTTCCAACCAGCCCTCTTTCTTTGCCTCAAATCTTTGAAGCTTTTTTGCCAGCCTTTGCTTCCTTGGCTGCACTGTCTGGCAAGACTTGCAGGTCTTGGTGGCCACAGCAATCACTGCTTTGCAGTTGATGCAGTTTGTTGTGGTGGAGCTTCGTGGCATCTTGAACAGGGAATAAGAAAATATGATTTTTACCAGTGACACGGAAAAAAAAAACGACAGTGATCATGTTGTCCTTTCTTGTCTCACGGTCAGCCAGGCTGACACTCAGAGGATTGGCCTGGAGACCTTGGCAATTTGCCTGAGTCTTCAGTTAAAAAAAAAGTAAAGTCAAATGAAATAGTTGACATGCTAAATCTATCTTGGGTGTTGACATTTGGGCATTGCAGAAATTCAGTAAATTGTATAGTTGTAATGTATACAATCAATACATCGCTGCAGGACTGAATGCTTGTGTGAGAAAAACAGACCATGTACATGCATAATCTGCTTAGCTTAGTCATTTTATATTTGGTTTCAATTAGCATGTTATGAATCAATGCTTTATGAAATATACCTGCTGTTCATATAAGGCTTAACATGTAAGTGACAATAGATGCAAATGAACTATTTATGAACTATGGTTCAGCTACATTTCATTGTGCAGTGCCCCCATTGAATTAATATATAAAGCAAAATAAAACATTCTTCACTCTTCTATGTAAAGGACCACAAATTTGTTCCACCTTTACATATATATTGATATGGAAATTCCTTATAATTATTGAATTAATTAATCAGCCACAAATCCAATTGATCAACATATTTAGTTACGTTGGCTGTCTTTTCTAGTTGAACTCTATTCTGAGAATACTTGTAAAAACAAAGTCATATTATCTAATGTTATTGTTAGTTAATTTGATAATTAGAAATAACTTAATATGTCTGGGAAATTTGTCAGGTCCAGTTTGAAACCCACAACTAGCTGTAATGTAAGCAACCGTGTACAGTTTACATCAGTGACTAAGCTGGAGTAGATTTATTGTTTACTATAAGTATGTCACCTATAATTATTATGATTAACCTACTACTAAGATTCTATCAGATTCCCGGTATTTACAGTAAGAAAAACAGAAACAACAGTTGTAGGTGAAAAAATGATGGCAAACAGTAGCAATCACTGTTGGGTTACTTTAAAGTATTTAGTTATAGTTACTTGTTACTTCTACAAAAAGTAACTACATTAGTAACAGAGTTACATATCATTCTAAAATAACTACTTACTCTGAAAAGTAATTTCCCTTCACGTTCTTTTCTTTTATTGTCTTTTTTTATGTCTGAGGAGGGAAAACTTATGTTTGATATTCCAGTTTAAACTCTTCGTTTGTTTTCTCTAGATTAACATGCTAATAGCCTCTCCTGGTCATATGTGTGGCTGTGTGCACAACACGTCTTTTAGGCTGCGCACACTTACGTACCGCGTGGGCCATGACATTTTACTCTTTATTAGTCAGTCATCTACTTTGTCTATGTGGTTGCTTCTTCACCGGGAAAACAACTTCTGGCGCAAACATATGATGCTGCTTCATTATTAGCTATTAGCTTGTATGGTCACAGCAGAACACGGACCAGATATGACCCAGTTTTAATCGTATAAACTGGGTTATATAAGCTATATATATATCTTTCAATAATAACGCGCTGTCAGGAACGTTTAGTCAGTTACGGTAATGGCGTTGTAATGATAAAGTTGCCTAATTACCCATTAGTGGAAAAAGTAAAGCCGTAACAACGCCTTTACTCCCTCACTGGAGGCAATAATAACATCTTAGTTAATTTGGAAGTTCACGTGTTGTTGGTAATTACCTCATGTGTGCTAATTTCTTACCATTAATAATTCTTTCCGCAGGTATATTCGTCAGGCTGTCATCAGCTGAACTGTGACCTCTCTGCCTCTTGGATTCTGGGAAGGTCTTCGCGCACCGTCATTGCCTCGCCACCCCCACTCAGCAGTATGCACGCACACACACGCACACACGTGTACACAAAAATTTAAAGCCCTTTCTCATACATTTCAGTTTGACCTATAATCCCCAAATTTCTATCAGTTGTGGATAAGTTCAGACCCTGTGACATGAAACAATCCGAGGTGTGAATTTCAAACAATTCCAAAGCTTTCTGTTGTGAATACCTGCAAGTTTGGTGTTGATCAGATGAGGCCTGTAGCTCTTATCTTATATTAAGTATTATGACTACAAAAAACAAAAATACAGATTAAATATTAAGATAATATATTAATCATATATCAGGACAAAAGGTTCTTGATGGCCTGAAGTACCAGCCTATGCCCTATTCACTGACATCTGCTATAAAAAAAAAAACAAAGTGGTTCCTTGTGTGAAAATGTTCCAAAAGACAGGAGGTCATTGTTTTGTGTTCATGCTATTAGTCTTGGAACAAGATTGGTGTCAGACACTCCTTTAAAGGAGCTCCAAAGAGCTCACTTAACCTTTAGAAGCCTAGCTGAGACATGAAGCCTGGGGGCCCTTTTCACCCTGTTGCTCATTTCCTCTCATTTGGCCTCTACAGTAGACACAGATCTGAAACATGCACTGTGAGGCCTCTGAAAATTAAAAAATCATAATCTGGTGGAATCATTTCATAAGCCCCCTCCCAAACAGGAAGTAGCTTCAGGAAGTACATGGGGCCTCCAATTTTAAATATTAGTTACTGACATAAGTATGAATACTCCACAGAAATCTCATCTTATTTGGAGCAAATTTGGCCAAGTTATGATATTTCAAATACCGTCTGAATTGGACAGAAAAACATATTAAAATTTCAACTTTCTAGGTTAAAAGGGAAAAATTCAACCCCCTTGTGAAACTGGGGAAAGTGAGGGTCTGTGACTTGTACACTCTTAGAGCCTTTATGAACAGTGTTGGGGATCAAATTTAGCTTTAGATATTTCTACTTGGGCTACATAAACCAAAATTTACACACATAATTTAAGGTCCAGGAGGAGCATGTGCTGTAAAATTCAGTAATCTAGGTGCTAAGCGGATCGAACAATGTCCCAGAGAAATCATTAACCCTAACCCTAATGAGCGGCTCCTCAAAACCTGGAGTGGTTTACATTAGAGCTAGATCCACCAAAGGTTACAGTAAGATCATTGTCAGTGGGAGGACTGATTTATACATTTTCAGCGTCTCTTGTGCATCATTTTCAACAATCACTGAATTTAAGCCTCACAGCACTTTCATAGAACTTGTGGGTTGATAAGCCTTCACACCCTGGAAGTGTTTGTGGGCACCTGCCACATACCTATATGGATTTTTATATACTTTTTAAATATATTTTTGTTCTGTACAGTTTTTTTTTTTTTTTTTTATCTCTAATGCTGTGTTTTTTACACTTGTTTTACACTTTATTGCTGTAACACTGAAATTTTCACTGTGGGACAAATAAAGGATTATCTTATAGGTCAATGAATTTGCTAATATAGAAGACATTAAAATGTCACTGATTTCTGCTTAGCATCTGCCTAAGACATTAACTTTTATCTACCAAGTCAGTGTGTTCCATACAAACACATAAATGAACAACATACAGTATAGTAAAGGCAATCAGTTTGACAAAAGTCTGAAAAAAAGTAAGGTGAATTCAACACAGGTGCAAGCACCAATAATGTTTTTGGTGAGGTTTCCTGAAAAGACCAACAAGCAACAGCATTTAACTGTCAAAATCTATTCAAATTTAGAAATTACAATAGTGTAGTGCAGAAAATACATCCACAAATGTCAAATACAAGAAATTTATTTGTCAGATTGCACAATTAATAGTTTTTTCCCCATGCAGGCATCAGTATATTGGTCATATTCGGGTGCTACGGTGACTGTTTTTGGGGGTGGTCAAAGTTCTTCATCAGAGGAGCAACAGCCCAAGTTTTCTTCATCAGTGGAGTCATCATCCAGAGACAATGCTTGCAATCCCAAAACGCATTGGTAAACTGAGCGAGCGGCACCCTGCTGAGCTTGTACTGCAGACAATCTCCTCCTCAGCAGACAGAGTAGCCCTTCACGTCCTCTCTCCATCAATGCTTCAGTGCTGCCTGACAATAACATTAAAAAAGGAAAACATAAATGTTACAAACTACGGACATCAATGCAAAAAAAAGAAAAAAAGAAAAGGCTTGTCTTACTTTGCTGGGTGATCCCTTCAGAAAGCTGGGAGGAAAGCTCTTCAACCACACTCCTCAAGTACTCCCAGTGCTGCTTAACTTCCCGAACCACAATAACCTCCTCTTCTTTCAGTCTGGTCAGTAGCATTACCTTGTCATAAAGCCTTTTTTTTTTTTTATTTACCATGTCGCCATGACCTGCAATTCACATAAAGTTTTATCAGTTATTCTAAATTACTAGAAAGTAATTAAAATGTTAGACATGCATCGTCAACTACATCTAACATAAGCTCATTCACTAATCTACATATATCCATCTCCTCCCTGGCTTGTGTGATTCAATAAGAGAAATATCCCAAATCGTTACAACCCCAGCAGACAAAGGTGGTGGACTGCTTTATACAAATCCTTTTCTTGGAATTTAAGTAAGCAAACTGGATATGAAGGCAGTTGTATACATGTCTTATGTACTTACATTCCCATGGCCAGGAACAGTTTTCCTCAGCCAAGAGCTCATTCGGAAGAGGTAGTTTGTCGGTTTCCCCCATAGCAGCATTACGCTTTGTGATGGCATCTTCTAAAGCTCTCTTTTCTTCAGCAATCTTTTTCCTTAGTTGATGTCTCCGCTTGTTGCCATCTAGAATGTTAAAACACACACACACACACATCCTATAACATTTGTATAAGCTTACGCACTTACAGATTAGTGAACACCAATTTAAGGAAAAAAAAAAAAAAATTAATGCACTAAATGCCCCCCATGTCATTAAAACAAAAATATTTGTGGTGTGCCCCCCCCCTCTCACCAGCCTGACGATACAGCTGGTATTTTCTCTGCTTGATGCTCAGGTATAGTAAATGACAGTTTTCCACAGTACCTGCAGTCCACTCCTGAACATCAGACACCCATTGCTGGACTGTGTCTTCCTGTATCGACAGCTCTTTAGTCAGCTTATCAAGATCCTCAGATGCCTCAGAAATCTTTTGTACAGTCTGTCAAAATCAATATTGGAGTAACAAATTGCTTAGCCAAATTAGGCAAAAGTCTTTGCATCATAAAAAACACTGGTCTAGTCTTTACCTTAATGTACCGTTTGGCCGATGTCAGGTCAAGGTTTTCTGCCTTCCGCTTGTTCCAGCCACTGGCCTGAATGGTAAGGATGTCTGTGCGGACTTAATACACAACACCTATTAGGCCAGGAAGCCAAAACTAAATAAGTTAGATGCATAAAAAAAAATATTTACCAGCTTTTGACATGTACTTGGAACATATGGCTGCTCGAGAGAGGAAGATGTTCACCTGTTCAACCTCCTCTCCTCTTGTTGTTCCTGCTCCCTCTTGATTTCGTCCTCCCCATTACAACTACAACAAATTTGTATGTTACCTTTTGGAAGACAGGGGGTTGGAAGAGGTCCAACGGTGCTAATGAGAAATAAGCCATTGGCAATTACCTCACACATCCAGGAATGTGCTTTAGCATGCATGATTGAGAGAAAGGGACGCATGTTTAACAGGTCTTCTAACTCAGGACAGTAGCCCACGACCCTCTGCAAATATGGCCAATATCTGCATACCACATCAGAGCAGAAGAACTGCACATTCTGTGAAGCAAGCTGTTTCTGGAGATATAAGGGATATGCAAATATCTCTCCACGGAACATATTCAGTCCCTTCAGTAAAATCCCATGGCGGCAGACAGCAACCTCGACACCTTCCTCATCTACTTTGCTTGCAGACTTGTTAGAGGACTCTCGTGCTGCCACCCACTCGCCTGCACCACACCTCCCTTTACTGGGATTCTTATACAGATGAAGACAAACAGATGTACACAGAGCAAAGTGGTGTACATTAAAATTTAACCATTGGTAATATCATGTTGTATGGGGTAAATACAATACAGATATGCAGACAGTGTATAATTTATAAAAAACAAAAATTGGAAATAAACTTTACATGTCGCGTTGCCCCATGGATGTAGTCAACAAAGGAGGTCACCTCAGCATCCTTGGCCAGAAACACACCTTCAAAAAATCCATTAGGTCTAAAAGAAGCAAAATAGGGGTTAAACGTACAGAAGGTTACATCTATGGCAATCTACAATTTAAGTGGACAAGAATTTGACCCACCCTGGTTGGCTCTTAAAGCGGTAAAGCTTGCGGTTACCATCCACTGCAACAGCCAACATGGAGGGTGTGCATGCAGGACACTGAAAGTGATTCACCTGAGACAGCCTCTCAACCTCAAATTTTGCATAAGACCATTCCAAGAATGATTTCTGCATGGTGTCTCCACATATCTTACCACTCTGATAGAAAAGAGTAAAAAAAAACAAAAAACAAAACCAGGCCATGAAACCATATAAATACATATTAAAAGTCAAGGTAGTAGACAATTGCTTCAATGATGTTGAATGATGATTATCTCACCCGACCAAAGAGTTTGGTGCGCTGTTCAAGCATGCTAACAAAAGCTTGCCGTGACATTCCTGGTGCAGTAATCTTGAGATCTTCATATGTAGTAAACAGATCCACTGTGTACAAAGTCTCAAAATGGACTGTGGCTGGCCAATAGCCACTTTCAACCAGATCACTAATACTTACATTCCAAGTCTGTCCACAGGAGCAGGAGACAGTTGGAAGAGACAGATTGTATCGCCCTGAAAAAAAGATAAAAGGTTGGATTGTTTATTTGCAAAAAAAAATAAAAATTTAAAAATAAATAAATATAAATAAAAAAGGACAAAATTGTACCATTTATTCCAATCAGAATAACTTCCTTTCCTGAAGAAACAGTTGTCTGCCCAGTGGAGCAGCCACAGCATGGAAGAATTACTGGCAAAAAGCACTCTTGGAAAGAAGTAAACAAATATTTTACATTCCACTTATGAAAATTATATTTAAACTTTACCATTGAAGGTGTTTTTTTCCCCTCAATGAGGAAAAACTTCAAATACAGCTACCTAACCCAACATCCCCTGTTGGACTTAGACATTGTACAGATTTTACTAGGCCCATGTGATGTTGAACACAGAAATGACCTCTTTCATGGTAGGAGAATTTTCCTCCCTCTTCTTCCCTGATGTGAGTGGTTGGTGGCAGTGGCCTGTAGAATCCCTCTACCATGGATGATCTGTTATGGAGCACTAGGGAGTCGTGTATAGCAAGGTCACAGGCTGTACAATGCAGTGGTCTTGGCAAACAATCGTGACACATCACAACTGCAACCTTGGATCTACAGTGGTGGCAAGTCGTATCTTTAGGCTTCTCAGATAACAACATCTGATTAACCATAAAAGGTCTCAATACAGTCCACTTTTCCAATGTGGAAGCTTTCCTATCCTTCCAATGTGAGGGGGCTGGGTCTTCAGAAGGTCCCAAAAGAGCTTGTACTTCTTGGATGAGGGAGCCTTGAAAACAAGGGCAGGGTTTGGGGATAGGTACAAAGTAGCTGATAATAAAAATAATGAACACTGACTACTAATCTACCTATGTCTTGAATGGTCCCAGTCATTCTCTGTTGTCCACTAGAAGATGGAGCACATGATGGGTCCGTGCTTCTGTAGGTGACTGTTGGAGTGTCGAAATTTGTTTGAAAAGGACAATATGATACAACTTTCAGTAAAAAGCATGGATTGATAACCTGTAAACAAAGTCTAAAGAGCAGTGGATACAGGAAGTCTAAACAAAGCTATTCATAATCTCCAGCTCTTGTCCCTAGTTTGACTTTTGGGGGGGGGGGGGGGGGGGGGGTTAAGATCCTAACATATACAACAATAGGAACACCTGAGCTTTTATGTACGTACAGACATACCTACACACGCAAACATAAGAATCAACCAAGTACTGATTTAGTTGATTGACTTTTGTTCCATTATTATGTCATGCATAAATAAAATGACGAGTCCCCCCCCAAAAAAGGCGTCATTATTTCGACAAAGTGACCAGAAAAAGCATTGGGGAAGAAAACTCACCTGTGGATGAACCACGTTTGCGTTCCTCCCCCGTTCTACTCCTTTTTGGGAGAGGATTACCTTCCTCGTCCTCTTCGAGCCAAACAAATTTCTCCGGGCCTGTTTCCGAGACTTCTGCAGTCTATTTACGTTAAAAAGAAAACAAAACCCATCATGAGACATGCGAGTGTTACATAATGAACATCATCACTTCATCAATTTATACGGAGATATCGTGATCCTGAAAGCATTGCCTACCTTGCATTCATCCAAGAACACATTAGCAAGAAATACAGCGTCGTCGTCTTGAAGTGGCTCCATACTGCTTCTCGGCGTTTTGACCGAGGCCTGGATCGCGCTCCAGGTGTGTAAATTTTTTTTTTTTTTTTTTTTTTTTTTTTATTTATTTATTAAACATAATGGAAGAACATTACAGAGTATTAGGACATTGGTGAAAGACATTTTCACCTACAACATAATCACATGAAATACCATCTGACAGAATAACATAATTCTCCTTAACTAAGAATGCTTTAGATACAGATGTAGGAGATGAATATGAACTGTATACCAATAGGACAACCAGGGAATCAGATATATTTAAAATAGACCCATAACTCGAGAGAGAGAAAAAAAAAAAAAAAAAAAAAAAAAAAAAAGGGAGTTAAGAAAAAAGAGAGAATGAAAATGAAATGTAATTATTGGCAAGAACCCGGGGGTTTGTGCATATTAAATTCTGATATTGTTGAGAAAAGCTTACTAGCGGAAGGTGTATTAATGTTTTTTAATGACTTACATAGCAGTAGAAAATCATTATTAAAAGCTTTTTCCGATGGGGGAGACTTCATGAAGCGACATTTATGAATATAAAACTTAACTAGCAATATAATATTATTAACTAAATATTCGATCTTTTTGTCTTTTATTGATATCCCATATTTGATGCTCTTGAAGGAAAGGGAATCTATTTGAAGAGATTTGGACATCAACCAATTGTGTATTTCCAGCCAAAGATCATTTACAACCTTGCATTCAAAGAAAAGATGTTCTGTTGATTCCGGCGATGATTTACAGAAACAACATCCATCCAGTTCAAATTTGAATATTTTCTTAATGTATTCCTGTGAAGGATAAATATCATTTAAAATTTTAAAATGGATTTCTTTACATTTAGGAGGGATTGGAAATTTAAAGAATTTTGTTCTTATAGACCGAATTTCTTGTTTGTTAAAATAATTTCTGAGATAATATGTTCTTTTAGAGGAACCTGGATAAAATTGGTCATTTAAGACTTTCCTTAGAAACCGGTTATTGCACTTTTTATCTAGGAGGTTTGTGTCATTAATTCTTATTTTATGCAGTGTGGGCATTTGGGTCTGAGCTAAATTCTCCAGGTGTGTAAATAGGCAGGGGGCGTGAGCGTCGCTGGGAAGTTGCGCATGTCACCAGCACTTGCAACTAACAGCAGATAGTGGAATTTGTTAAATGGGGTTTTGCTTAAATTCCTTAAATAATATATTTTATTACCACAGATTTAAGTTAGGTTTTTTTCAATTAATAATATATCAGTAATTATCGAGTGAAATTAGGTTGAAAGTGAATGTCGATTTAATTACATCTTGAGCGTACGTCACTGTCATGCGCCCACTATATTTTTATCGGTCATTTCCTCTATTAGTAAGATTTATGATTCAACACCCTTAAGATGTATGTTTTTGTCAGTTTAACACATTTACGAATAATGATATGATAATTATAGTAAAATCACATAAATCATGGAAACCTTTTATCAAATAACGTTATTTACAATTCCATTACACGGTTTTTAAACACGAGGCCTGAGGTATATAAATACTTTAGAATTTAAAGGAATAAAATAATAATAATAATAGCCTAATAAAATGAACAAATCACTTAAAAAACAACTTCAATAAATGTTGCTCTGTACACTAAGAGACATACATGAATGGCACATGAACAAGCAACAGGGATCAAACAGTAAGAATTGTAAGTTATTTTGAATAAATGTTATACAGCACACATAGTTCAGTGGTTCTGACGACTTTTTGGATTTTAGAATGTTGTATTTTCATATTGCTTAAGTCCCTAAATAAATCCCGTATTTTCTATTAGTTTTATTTAATTTTTAATTATTCTATCAGTGCAAACAAAGGTACAGAACACATATCACACATAAAGTGCCACAAGCATATTTTCAATTGAGTTACTAAAAAATACACAATAAAAAATAAAATAAGCAGTAACCAGGTTGAAGAGGAACTCAGTCCGTGACGCACCATTTACATTTCTTCCGGTTTGTTGTTAATGTTGTTGTTAATAGCGTCCGTAGCAACCACTGTAGCAACAATCCGAAACGTAGTATTCCTACAATTTCGTTGAAGGATTGTACATCGAAACGAAAAAACTACTAATTGTGTAAATAAACCGAATGGATACTATGAAAAAAAGTGTTCATTTGTCGCTAGAAAAGCTATCAAAACGAGGCTAAAGCCACAATCGATCTTAAAATATAGCATTTTCCAACAAAATTAGAAGGGATGTCCGCCATGTTTTTAGTTCACGCCGGGTAGAAACTCGGCAGTCACGTGACCCAAAGTACGCCCATAGAAATGACTAAGAAAATGAAACGTAACCATGCTACAATTTCAGAGCCCTTTTTGTGAAATGGCTACGTTTTGCCCTGTGGACAAACGTAGGTATTACACGATTTAGAGTGAGACTGGATTGCGAATGGTAGCTATGCATCTGCATACAGTAGCAATTTATGTTGTTTGCCACCCCCCTCTACGCCCCTTATGTCTGCGTTTGCCCTTATAGCAACAGCCAGCGGTTCCAGCGAGATGTTAAAAAGCAGAGGCGAAAGAGGGCAACTCTGCCTCGTGCCCCTTTTAAGACTGGAGAAGGGCGATATTACACAGTTGGTTATGACTGACGCCCTGGGGCTGTTATATAGTGTTTTAACCCATGTAATAAAGTGGTTATTAAACCCAAAATTTGACAGTGCCGCAAAAAGAAAATCCCACTGAACACGGTCAAAAGCCTTCTCCGCGTCGAGGGAAAGAGCAACCATTGGACCATTTTTTTCCCTGTTAATGCTAATTAGGTGTATCAATCTCCTCATGTTGTCTGTCCATGATCTATTTTTCATAAAGCCCACTTGGTCTGGGTGTGTGATAACCGGTAATACTTTCTCTAAGCGAGTTGCTAAGATCTTAGTTAAAATCTTGCAGTCTACATTGAGTAAGCTAATGGGTCTGTAATTAGAGGGTTGCAAAGGGTCCTTATTCTTCTTTGGCAGAACAGATATCAGGGCTTCACCAAAAGTAGGGGGTAGGGACTGTAAAGTATACACTTCATTATATACCTCCTTTAGCACTGGAACCAGGATGTCCAAGAATTGCTTATAATACTCAACGGGAAGCCCGTCTAACCCGGGCGATTTCCCATTTTTCATACTAGATTATGGATTTCCTAATTTCAGTCTCTGTCATAGGACCACCTATTAGGTCCGCCTGTTCAGGAGTCAATTTAGGTAGATTCAAATTGGTAAAAAACAAACAAACTGTCATTTCTTCCTGTTTGGGATTTATGTCTGAGGTGTACAATGCCTCATAATATTGTTGTATAACTTTATTAATTTCTTTGGTTGTCGTCATTGTTGTACACCCTTTTCTAATGGCTGCGATTAAGTTGCTGGAATTCCGTTGTTTTAATTGTCTGGCCAGCAGTTTGCCCGTTTTTCCCCCTTCTTCATAAAAGGATGTCCCCAACCTAAATAAAGCGTATTCTACCTTCTTGTTATATTTTTCCTGAAGTTCAAATTTGAGTTCACAAATGTTCTGATATGACTGATCCGAAAAATGTTGTGCCAGTTCCCTTTCGCGCACTCTAATTTGAGTCTCTAATTCTTTGATTTTGCCTATATCCTCCTTCTTCTTTTTAGATGCATATGATTTTTCCCCTAATGTATGCTTTTGACTCTTCCCATTCAGTCGACCTTCTGTCGACACTGCCCGTATTTATGTCTAAAAAGGACAAAAGATCTTCTTTTCTAGATGCTGTAAATGTCTCATCATGCAACAATGACGTGTTTAGTCTCCATCTCCCTCTCTTCTCTGCGTCGTTATTTATATCGATCCCCAGCTCTATAGCGGGATGGTCAGACAGAGCTATTGCAATAATTTTGCAATACGCAACTTGTTTAGCAATGTTGTTTGATATCAAGAACATGGCAATTCTCGAGTAGGATTTATGACAGTGTGAGAAAAAAGTATACTCTCTTTCGCGTGGATTTGTTAGCCGCCAGATATCTACAAGACCATTATCCTCACTTAACATATGGATTGCAGCCCTGTCTTTAGGCACTAATGGGCTGGTAAACACGCTTCGATCAATAAAGGCGTCCCAGACCTGATTAAAGTCTCCTGCAAGGATAATATCCCCCTCCATGTCCCCCAGTATTTTATTTACCTCATGAAAGAAATTGGGGTGGCCAATAGTTGGCGCATAAATATTACACAGTATAATATTGCTACCATTTATGTTGGCCTGAAGACAAATCATTCTACCCTCACTAGCTTTCATTTGTTTAATTAAAGTAAAGTTGAGATTCTTGTGTATCAATTTAGTGACCCCATTACGTCTGCTGGAGAAGGAGCTATGAAAAACATGCCCCACCCATCCAAATTTCAATTTCATAGCTTCTTCTGCTCCGAAATTAAACTCTTGAATGAATGCAATATCTGCTTTGTGATGCTTAAGATACGCCATTATCTTCCCTCTTTTAGCAGGACTTCCACACCCCTTTATATTCCAACTTATAATTCTAATACATTTTGTAACCATAAAAAGAAAGTAATAACCATACTGCAATAGCCCCAGTCGAAAATAACAAAGTAAAAGCCACTCTCTATCACAGATTTCTTTGTCATGTCTACGTTTCCTTTAGCACAAACATATATGCAAAAATAAGAACGCCCCGACCCAGCCAAAGACGTGCTCCCTCGGCTGCTCGTTGCCAGGCAACAGACCGAGCCAGCTCAGCACTCACCCGCAAAGAGTTCTTCATACTGTCCACCCGTCCCATAGTTGTCATCGGTCCTGCGGACGAATATTATCCCGTAAGTCGTTCACCCGTTTTGACCGTGTCTGTTAATGAAGTTTTCCGCCTCCTCAGCGCTGGTGAAGCGATGTGCTTATTGATTTATTTTAATGAATTTAGCTCCAGTTGTTGTAAAATCATCATTGATCAGCATCTTTATGGATAAAGTAGAATGAACATCTGTCAGTTCCCTCCACTCTCACCTGTTCCTCACTGTCAGCACCTACCTGAGGAGGAGAAAGGGGGGGGGGGGGGGGGGGGGGGGGGGGGGAGAAGGAGGAGGAGGAAGTGGAGAAACAGTAAGAAAAGGAGGAGGAGGAGAAGGTGGTGGAGCGGGAGAAGGAAGATGAGTGATAAAAGAGGAAATAGTAGAAGGAGGAGGAGGGTAAAATAAAAGAGGATGAGGAGGGGGAGAGATAAAACAGGAAATGGTAGAAGAGGGAGTAGAGTAAGATAAAGGAGAAACAGCAGGAGAAGGAATAGGAGGAGAAAGATGAGGAGAAGGAGGAGGAATAGGAAGATGAGGGGGAGGAGAAAGAGGAGGAGGAGAAGAGATCGGAGGAGAGGGAGGATGAAGCAGAGCTGGAGGAGGTCTGGTGTCCACCACCTCGAGCCCGACAGACTGTGAATACGCTGTGAGGATTTCCTGCAACACAGAAATCATTAAGCAGAAACTAAAGCAGGAAACACATCACACACACTCTCACTGCAGATTCATCACACTGACTGCAGACAGAAATACATCATACACACTCTCACTGCAGATTCATCACACTGACTGCAGACAGAAACACATCACACACACTCTCACTGCAGATTCATCACACTGACTGCAGACAGAAACACATCACACACACTCTCACTGCAGATTCATGACACTGACTGCAGACAGAAACACATCACACACACTCTCACTGCAGATTCATCACACTGACTGCAGAAAGGAACACATCACACACACTCACTGCAGATTCATCACACTGACTGCAGACAGAAACACATCACACACACTCTCACTGCAGATTCATGACACTGACTGCAGAAAGGAACACATCACACACACTCTCACTGCAGATTCATCACACTGACTGCAGAAAGGAACACATCACACACACTCACTGCAGATTCATGACCCTGACTGTAGACACAAATACATCACACACACTCTCACTGCAGATTCATCACACTGACTGCAGACAGAAACACATTACACACACTCTCACTGCAGATTCATCACACTGACTGCAGACAGAAATACATCATACACACTCTCACTGCAGATTCATGACCCTGACTGCAGACAGAAACACATTACACACACTCTCACTGCAGATTCATCACACTGACTGCAGACAGAAATACATCACACACACTCTCACTGCAGATTCATCACACTCACTGCAGAAAGAAGCACATCACACACACTCTCACTGCAGATTCATGACCCTGACTGCAGACACAAATACATCACACACACTCTCACTGCAGATTCATGACCCTGACTGCAGACAGAAACACATCACACACACTCTTACTGCAGATTCATCACACTGACTGCAGACAGAAACACATCACACACACTCTCACTGCAGATTCATCACACTGACTGCAGACAGAAACACATCACACACACTCTCACTGCAGATTCATCACACTGACTGCAGACAGAAACACATAACACACACTCTCACTGCAGATTCATCACACTGACTGCAGACAGAAATACATCATACACACTCTCACTGCAGATTCATCACACTGACTGCAGACAGAAACACATCACACACACTCTCACTGCAGATTCATGACACTGACTGCAGACACAAATACATCACACACACTCTCCCTGCAGATTTATGACACTGACTGCAGACACAAACACATAACACACACTCTCACTGCAGATTCATCACACTGACTGCAGACACAAACACATCACACACACTCTCACTGCAGATTCATCACACTGACTACAGACAGAAATACATCATACACACTCTCACTGCAGATTCATGACACTGACTGCAGAAAGAAACACATCACACACACTCTCACTGCAGATTCATGACCCTGACTGCAGACAGAAACACATCACACACACTCTCACTGCAGATTCATCACACTCACTGCAGACACAAATACATCACACACACTCTCACTGCAGATTCATCACACTGACTGCAGACACAAACACATCACACACACTCTCACTGCAGATTCATGACCCTGACTGCAGACACAAACACATCACACACACTCTCACTGCAGATTCATGACTCTGACTGCAGACACAAATACATCACACACACTCTCACTGCAGATTCATCACACTGACTGCAGACAGAAACACATCACACACACTCACTGCAAATTCATCACACTGACTGCAGACAGAAACACATCACACACACTCTCACTGCAGATTCATCACACTGACTGCAGACAGAAACACATCACACACACTCACTGCAAATTCATCACACTGACTGCAGACAGAAACACATCACACACACTCTCACTGCAGATTCATCACACTGACTACAGAAAGAAACACATCACACACACTCTCACTGCAGATTCATGACTCTGACTGCAGACACAAATACATCACACACACTCTCACTGCAGATTCATCACACTGACTGCAGACAGAAACACATCACACACACTCACTGCAAATTCATCACACTGACTGCAGACAGAAACACATCACACACACTCTCACTGCAGATTCATCACACTGACTGCAGACAGAAACACATCACACACACTCACTGCAAATTCATCACACTGACTGCAGACAGAAACACATCACACACACTCTCACTGCAGATTCATCACACTGACTGCAGAAAGAAACACATCACACACACTCTCACTGCAGATTCATGACACTGACTGCAGACACAAACATATCACACGTAGGCCTGTCGCGATAAGCAATAAGTCAATTAATTGAACAATAAGAAAATAAGAGCACGATAAGTTTGCCGGCCGCGATAATTTTTTTTTTCGTCCCCCCTTTACCATAGACTGTGTATGACAATAGGTTTCACTATGGAGTATTTCGACTAAACGCTCTGGTTTCTTGCGGAGTGATCTCTCTAGTGTCACACTTGACTGCAGCATGTTGCAGCACGAGCCGGTAAGCCGCATTTGTTTTGCACGGCTGCCAACACGCAATGGCCGTGAGACTTGCGTATTTAAGTGGCTTCTCACGCTCTCGCGCTAAACCTCCGATTCTCATGCTGAAATATGTAAATAATAGATGCAAGCATCTCCTCTTTTATTGTTTCGCTGCTTCCCACATGTAAGCAGAACACACACATTCTAGCTTACGACGTCAGTACAAAGCCCCCACTTCCTGGTCTACCGTAATAACCCCTGTAATCCGCAGGCACATTACGCAAATAGAATCAGCCTATATACTACCGTATATGACAAAATACACATTAAGAGCAATGCCGGCTAATCGAGAGGTTTGGGAGGATTCCCAGTGGGCCGCATAACTTTTGGGCCGGTGTCCCGGCGTATGTGAATGTGGTATCCCAGCTAACTGCTGGGTTGTAGTTACTTATAAGGCCAACAGAGGGCAGAATGACTTTGTTTCACAAGCAGTAGATTTGAAGAGCAGAAGAAGAACACGGGTTTTTGTTCGATGTAAAGTGCTGAAGTTTGGTTCGTCATTAAAACCGGCATGCTTGTCTACTTGTCTGGAGTTTATTTGAAGATGCAACAGTGAAAAAGGCGCTTTTATTTATTTAGTTTATTGACCTTTGAAAATGTGTACTTGCATTATTACGGCATATGTCACTATATTAGTTGAGAATGGTCTCAAAATGACACATTAGCGCTTTGCGCAATATTATCGTTTATCGCGATAATTTCTGAGAAAATTTATCGTACAGCTAAATTTGTTATCGTGACAGGCCTAATCACACGCACTCTCACTGCAGATTCATCACACTGACTGCAGACAGAAACACATCACACACACTCTCACGTCAGATTCATTACACTGACTGCAGACAGAAACACATCACACACACTCTCACTGTAGATTCATGACACTGACTGTAGAAAGAAACACATCACACACACTCTCACTGCAGATTCCTCACACTGACTGCAGAAAGAAACACATCACACACACTCTCACTGCAGATTCATCACACTGACTGCAGACACAAATACATCACACACACTCTCACTGCAGATTCATGACCCTGACTGCAGACAGAAACACATCACACACACTCTCACTGCAGATTCATGACCCTGACTGCAGACAGAAACACATCACACACACACTCTCACTGCAGATTCATCACACTGACTGCAGACAGAAACACATCACACACACTCTCACTGCAGATTCATCACACTGACTGCAGACACAAACACATCACACACACTCTCACTGCAGATTCATGACACTGACTGCAGACAGAAACACATCACACACACTCTCACTGCAGATTCATGACCCTGACTGCAGACACAAACACATCACACACACTCTCACTGCAGATTCATGACCCTGACTGCAGACACAAACACATCACACACACTCTCACTGCAGATTCATCACACTGACTGCAGAAAGAAACACATTACACACACTTTCACTGCAGATTTATGACACTGACTGCAGACAGAAACACATCACACACACTCTCACTGCAGATTCATCACACTGACTGCAGACAGAAACACATCACACACACTCTCACTGCAGATTCATCACACTGACTGCAGACAGAAATACATCATACACACTCTCACTGCAGATTCATCACACTGACTGCAGACAGAAACACATCACACACACTCTCACTGCAGATTCATGACACTGACTGCAGACACAAATACATCACACACATTCTCACTGTAGATTCATCACACTGACTGCAGACACAAACACATCACACACACTCTCACTGCAGATTCATCACACTGACTGCAGACACAAACACATAACACACACTCTCACTGCAGATTCATCACACTGACTGCAGACAGAAACACATCACACACACTCTCACTGCAGATTCATCACACTGACTGCAGACACAAACACATCACACACACTCTCACTGCAGATTCATCACACTCACTGCAGAAAGAAACACATCACACACACTCTCACTGCAGATTCATGACCCTGACTGCAGAAAGAAACACATCACACACACTCTCACTGCAGATTCATGACCCTGACTGCAGACACAAATACATCACACACACTCTCACTGCAGATTCATCACACTGACTGCAGACAGAAACACATCACACACACTCTCACTGCAGATTCATCACACTGACTGCAGACAGAAACACATCACACACACTCTCACTGCAGATTCATCACACTGACTGCAGACAGAAACACATCACACACACTCTCACTGCAGATTCATCACACTGACTGCAGACACAAACACATCACACACACTCTCACTGCAGATTCATCACACTGACTGCAGAAAGAAACACATCACACACACTCTCACTGCAGATTCATGACACTGACTGCAGAAAGAAACACATCACACACACTCTCACTGCAGATTCATCACACTGACTGCAGACAGAAACACATCACACACACTCTCACTGCAGATTCATCACACTGACTGCAGACACAAACACATCACACACACTCTCACTGCAGATTCATGACACTGACTGCAGGCAGAAACACATCACACACACTCTCACTGCAGATCTATGACACTCACTGCAGACAGAAACACATCACACACACTCTCACTGCAGATTCATCACACTGACTGCAGACAGAAACACATCACACACACTCTCACTGCAGATTCATCACACTGACTGCAGAAAGAAACACATCACACACACTCTCACTGCAGATTCATCACACTGACTGCAGACAGAAACACATCACACACACTCTCACTGCAGATTCATCACACTGACTGCAGACACAAACACATCACACACACTCTCACTGCAGATTCATCACACTGACTGCAGACACAAACACATCACACACACTCTCACTGCAGATTCATCACACTGACTGCTGACAGAAACACATCACACACACTCTCACTGCAGATTCATGACCCTGACTGCAGACAGAAACACATCACACACACTCTCACTGCAGATTCATGACCCTGACTGCAGACACAAACACATCACACACACTCTCACTGCAGATTCATCACACTGACTGCAGACACAAACACATCACACGCACTCTCACTGCAGATTCATCCCACTGACTGCAGCCAGAAACACATCACACACACTCTCACGTCAGATTCATTACACTGACTGCAGACACAAACACATCACACACACTCTCACTGTAGATTCATGACACTGACTGCAGAAAGAAACACATCACACACACTCTCACTGCAGATTCCTCACACTGACTGCAGAAAGAAACACATCACACACACTCTCACTGCAGATTCATCACACTGACTGCAGACACAAATACATCACACACACTCTCACTGCAGATTCATGACCCTGACTGCAGACAGAAACACATCACACACACTCTCACTGCAGATTCATGACCCTGACTGCAGACAGAAACACATCACACACACACTCTCACTGCAGATTCATCACACTGACTGCAGACAGAAACACATCACACACACTCTCACTGCAGATTCATCACACTGACTACAGACACAAACACATCACACACACTCTCACTGCAGATTCATCACACTGACTGCAGACACAAACACATCACACACACTCTCACTGCAGATTCATGACACTGACTGCAGACACAAACACATCACACACACTCTCACTGCAGATTCATGACCCTGACTGCAGACACAAACACATCACACACACTCTCACTGCAGATTCATGACCCTGACTGCAGACACAAACACATCACACACACTCTCACTGCAGATTCATCAGACTGACTGCAGAAAGAAACACATGACACACACTTTCACTGCAGATTCATGACCCTGACTGCAGACAGAAACACATCACACACACTCTCACTTCAGATTCATCACACTGACTGCAGACAGAAATACATCACACACAGTCTCACTGCAGATTCATCACACTGACTGCAGACACAAACACATCACACACACTCTCACTGCAGATTCATCACACTGACTGCAGAAAGAAACACATAACACACACTCTCACTGCAGATTCATCACACTGACTGCAGACAGAAACACATCACACACACTCTCACTGCAGATTCATCACACTGACTGCAGACAGAAACACATCACACGCACTCTCACTGCAGATTCATCACACTGACTGCAGACAGAAACACATAACACACACTCTCACTGCAGATTCATCACACTGACTGCAGACAGAAACACATCACACACACTCTCAAGTCAGATTCATTACACTGACTGCAGACACAAACACATCACACACACTCTCACTGTAGATTCATGACACTGACTGTAGAAAGAAACACATCACACACACTCTCACTGCAGATTCCTCACACTGACTGCAGAAAGAAACACATCACACACACTCTCACTGCAGATTCATCACACTGACTGCAGACACAAATACATCACACACACTCTCACTGCAGATTCATGACC
Organism: Melanotaenia boesemani; assembly: GCF_017639745.1. Lineage (NCBI taxonomy): Eukaryota > Metazoa > Chordata > Actinopteri > Atheriniformes > Melanotaeniidae > Melanotaenia > Melanotaenia boesemani. Next base: position 83,450 of record NC_055703.1, read on the forward strand.
CTGACTGCAGACAGAAACACATCACACACACTCTCACTGCAGATTCATGACCCTGACTGCAGACAGAAACACATCACACACACTCTCACTGCAGATTCATCACACTGAATGCAGACACAAACACATCACACACACTCTCACTGCAGATTCATCACACTGACTGCAGACAGAAACACATCACACACACTCTCACTGCAGATTCAGGACCCTGACTGCAGACACAAACACATCACACACACTCTCACTGCAGATTCATCACACTGACTGCAGAAAGAAACACATCACACACACTTTCACTGCAGATTTATGACACTGACTGCAGACAGAAACACATCACACACACTCTCACTGCAGATTTATGACACTGACTGCAGACAGAAACACATCACACACACTCTCACTGCAGATTCATCACACTGACTGCAGACAGAAACACATCACACACACTCTCACTGCAGATTCATCACACTGACTGCAGACACAAACACATCACACACACTCTCACTTCAGATTCATCACACTGACTGCAGACAGAAACACATCACACACACTCTCACTGCAGATTCATCACACTGACTGCAGACACAAACACATCACACACACTCTCACTGCAGATTCATCACACTGACTGCAGAAAGAAACACATAACACACACTCTCACTGCAGATTCATCACACTGACTGCAGACAGAAACACATCACACACACTCTCACTGCAGATTCATCACACTGACTGCAGACAGAAACACATCACACGCACTCTCACTGCAGATTCATCACACTGACTGCAGACAGAAACACATAACACACACTCTCACTGCAGATTCATCACACTGACTGCAGACAGAAACACATCACACACACTCTCAAGTCAGATTCATTACACTGACTGCAGACACAAACACATCACACACACTCTCACTGTAGATTCATGACACTGACTGTAGAAAGAAACACATCACACACACTCTCACTGCAGATTCCTCACACTGACTGCAGAAAGAAACACATCACACACACTCTCACTGCAGATTCATCACACTGACTGCAGACACAAATACATCACACACACTCTCACTGCAGATTCATGACCCTGACTGCAGACAGAAACACATCACACACACTCTCACTGCAGATTCATGACCCTGACTGCAGACAGAAACACATCACACACACTCTCACTGCAGATTCATCACACTGACTACAGACACAAACACATCACACACACTCTCACTGCAGATTCATCACACTGAATGCAGACACAAACACATCACACACACTCTCACTGCAGATTCATCACACTGACTGCAGACAGAAACACATCACACACACTCTCACTGCAGATTCAGGACCCTGACTGCAGACACAAACACATCACACACACTCTCACTGCAGATTCATCACACTGACTGCAGAAAGAAACACATCACACACACTTTCACTGCAGATTTATGACACTGACTGCAGACAGAAACACATCACACACACTCTCACTGCAGATTTATGACACTGACTGCAGACAGAAACACATCACACACACTCTCACTGCAGATTCATCACATTGACTGCAGACAGAAACACATCACACACACTCTCACTGCAGATTCATCACACTGACTGCAGACACAAACACATCACACACACTCTCACTTCAGATTCATCACACTGACTGCAGACAGAAACACATCACACACACTCTCACTGCAGATTCATCACACTGACTGCAGACAGAAACACATCACACACATCTGATGCATTTTAGGATTCACCTCTTTAAAAACTACATCAGTCACCTGGACAAGGTCACTTCCCCAGAAAAGGAGTTCAGAGCAGAGGAAGCGACCGACTTAACTACATACTTTTACATTCCTGCAGAGCAACATGTACAAACGCTGCAATGTGGCCACGTCACCAGAGAAAAGAAGCCACAGATCAGATTTTACACATCAAACCTTTTAATTCTTAGCTGTGCAGCAGACTTGGACAGTAAACTGTCAACTAAAACATTCCTGTTTTTCTCAGGAATCTATTGTAGAGAAATGTCTGATTCTCTCATTACTGGGCACATTGTGACATGAACCTGATGAATTTAAAAGTGAGTCAGGTGACTTACCTGGACCTCCCTGCAGCTCGGACAGTCGCTCCCATTCCCAAAAGGACACGGACTCACGTTCTGCAACTAAACACACACATAAGAGACAAACTGCACATGAACAGTAAATGTGACTAATCTGAATTAGTCCTACAAGACCTGCTGTCCTGAAGTAAAGAAGTGACCTTCTAAGTGAATCTAAGTGAGATATTAATCATGTCTGATGTTATTGTGTTTTATTGCTTTATACTGTATGAAAGGTCTGTTTTGGATTCAAGCTTAAGTATGTCTGACATGTACTGAAGGCTGTAGTGCAGAGTAAACAAAGATATACTGAAATACAGCTGATTTATGTCTGTGTTCAGTAAACACACTTCTACATTCTCTATCATCTGAATTATATTCTGTTTAGATTTGTAAAAAAAAGTCTAGCAACATGTAGGGTGAATGTTAGTTTAGCATTTAGATACGTTTTAGAAGCAGAATATTTTTCATTAATAAAAACATGACCTTAAAAAAAACACTTTTTGTTGTTATTGTTTAACGTGAAACTTCCACCTTAACAAATTTATTTAAAATGTACAAACATATATGATGAAGTGAAATATTCATCCAGCTTCAACCACTTATCCAAGGTGGGGTTATGAGGGAGGCAGCTCAAGCAGAGAAGCCCAGACTTCCCATCTCCCGGACAATTCTTCTTCCTCCTTCCACCTCACTTCCTCAGGGAGCCATATCCAGTATTAAAAGTTTATTTTAATGCCGAAACAGTAAAGCAGCAACATTCGTTTTCATGACTGGGAATTGGGCTATTTAACTGCTCGGTAGACTGATAATTATAATACATTGATAACTGCTGGCTTCTCTTCTGGCTCTCCTGACTCAAATGGGATAGTTTAATGTTCATTCTTTGAATATAGACTATTTTGTCTGCGCTCCACAGCAGCAGCGTCATCTGACCGCAGTAACGTGCCGTCTATCAGCTGTCATGTCAGCTACACCATGAAAATGAATGGAAATTGGAGTTTATTTAGGCCTAATAAATGACCAATAAATCATATCGATCTCACTTTACAGTCTAAACACAAGCAAGCAAAACAGTAAAGCTTGATACCATTTCTGATTACAGCAAACCTATTTGCCTGCACTTGTAATTAATCCGTTAAAGCAGGAGTTACAACAACACACTTCCTCTGTTAACGTGGAAATAACATGACAGACTACATGCCTAAAGAAACTTACCAAAGCGGCTTCTCTCTCGGACGTTCCCTTTCTTGGAGGGAACGCAATGCTAACGCAAAAGTACTGAGAGGAAAGGCAAAAAACAAAACAAAAAAAAAAAAAAAAAACAAATAAAACAAAACGTGACCCCAGAGGGGTATTGCACGAAACCAAGATAAGGGATTAAGCCGGGATATGTTGCTTATCCTGGCTGAATTTAGCCCTAAGTCGGTTGCATGAAAGCAGCTCAAACTAATCCCGGCCAAGTTACTGTGGTGATTTATCCGCTGCAGCTAGCCTGCTCCAGACCAGGCTAACTGCTCAGGCTAAGATTAATCCTAGCGAGTCACCTGCATGTCCAACGTCAATTCTGTGAGGAATTAATGTGTTTTACAGCATGTCCATGGTCTTCCTAAGTATGGCGCGTCATTTTAATCATCCAGTATTAAAATATTACATATACAGTCACTGTACATTTAATCCAAATCTGTTCGTAATCGCAACAGCCTTTTTATATGGATTCGAGTTGTAGTATTATTACTCAGGCCAAGTGTTATATTGCTATGCTAATGAAGACTGCTCGTCAAAGTGCTGTCAGAGGTTTTATAAATATGTGTTTTATTGCATTAATTGAGATTACAAAACACAGCGGATGAGGTTACAAAGGTGTATTCAAAGAAATCCGTGACGAGGGCAATGTAGAATATTCAGGTCCAACTCCCCTTCACCTGTTCCCTCTTCATAATGGCTTGCCCTTTTTCGGAGGATGTGCTGGACGAGGAAGTCCGCATCCTCAGAAGAGCATTCAGACGTGAACGAGTCTTCAGGGACAGCTCACATCCCCTGGCCTTTGGAGATGACTATGTCATTGAGAGATACAGATTTTCGGTTACTGGATTTCCAGGTCCAGTTTTCAGAGTGTCCGGCGTTTAATCTCAAGATCCAGCTCCATTCCTTGGAGCTTGCTCTTTTTGAGTCAGCTTTTAACATCTGCCAGCTCTATCTCTCTCTCCAGGTGCCCTGAATAAAGCGTTCTGACAGTTTGTGAAGTCTGTAAAGGAAATGTCAGTTAGCACAGCAGGATTTGTGCATAACGTAGATTTACTTTAGCCAATACTCACAATGTTACCAGGCCGCTTAGGAGACTGTGCAGCATCCGGGTCCTGTTACACATTTTCTATTAGCACCACATCACTGACTTCATATCCTTCATGGAATAAATAAGCAGGCCAATCCCATAAAACTGACATGCCTCAAGCCTTCTGGACTCCATGACACAGTCTCCTCATCTGCAGACGTGCATTCTGCAGCTGCAGATGTGCCTTCCCCCTGCCGTATACATGCAGCGAGAGGACTCGGATTAAGATTTCACAGAACATACCAAGCCTGTGATTTGGAGACACTGTACTAACTGGATCATCTTCTGGTGGCTCCAAAAGTGTAATTGTGTTCCCAGACACTGCAAGGTTATCCAAAGTCAGACACTATATTATATGTGATTGTGTTCCATGTGCAGTAGAATTGCAGTACTTTGTGTACCTTGTATGAAGCGGACAGTTTCTGTGGCTGGGACAGAGTCAGTTATTGTCCCTCCCTGGATCCCCTCCATCACTGGCCTCCCTTTATTTAAATGGAGGCCAGTTCCTCTGCTGGAGTCACATCCTGGCTTGGTGGGCCGCCCCCTGTGCCAGTTTATAGGCCTTTTTTTAACTGCTACAATCATACAGACATCGAACATGTCAGCAGACACCTCATCTATTCACCTCATTTGTTCACGGTTATCTACTTTGGAGTCACTTACCAGCCTGCAAAATGTTCTTATATTTAATTTTTTCTTGCTGCCAGGTCCTTTTATGGCCAGACAGGTTTGTCCTTTATGAAGGACAGAAAGATAAAATAGATAAAAACGTTACATGAGGAAAATAGATTAAATGACACATTGTGGATAATTGTTTGCACCTAATCATACTCTACATTTCCTGAGTAACATGCACCTGCTTGTCACTCTTAAAGTATACAACAGTTAGTGGATTTGAAAAGTAAATCCTTTAATTGTAGCCTAATTATGACAGTTCCAGTGGAGCACTGTTTATTAATTGTACAGTTTTTGACTACTTACGCATTGAGCCGGTCGGCTATTGTCTGCCAGGCTCTCTCGCGTTCTTTACTTATGGCATTGGTTTTGCCTTTTTTCCTTATAATATCCTTAACTTCGTCAGAGAACTCCGTCAGGAGCTGTTGTTCAGCGGCCGTGACGTAGGACGCGCGACTTTTATCCATTTCCCCATCGGTGATTCTGTGAGCGATCGCGAGGTCTGCTTCAGTATGCCATGCACTAGTGATGCGCGGGTCGGGGTTTTTTCCGACCCGCGGGTCCCGCTCTTTTAAAAAATTGGACCGCGCCAAACCGCCCCGCACCTCCACTTCTATTTTTTTAACCCGACCCGCCCCATTAAAACACATGTGATATTGACGAATGCTTTTATTTAGTCTGAGAAAGGTGCATATGGTCTCCTAAATTGGCACTGGAAACTGGCAACAATAAATGTATTTTGGCAAATAAATAAAGTGTTTTTAAGCGTTTAAGTGTTATAAAGCACATAGCCAATGCTGCTGCTGTTGTCTGCACTGATTACCTCGCTGAACCTGTCCCAAACCTGTGATTTAGCCATTTGACCCTCCTTCTTCTTTTTAAGGACGTAAACTCCCGAACGAATGTTATTCAACACTTCTTTCATCTTTTGTTGCGTGTCTGCTTGGCGCTTTCTGCACGTACTCTGCGTAGCCTACTACGCGCCTACGTGGACATTACGTTATAAAACGTGACCTGTGTTTAAATAACTGATATTTTGTCTTACATATTATAGTAACAAAATGTAGACACTGATTAAGGTCTTTATTTTCAGTTTGACAAAAATAAAATTAATAGATAGAACTAGATATTTCAGAATAGTAAACCACACCAACCCGCCCTGCAGTGAAGCGAAAATTCTTTGACACGCCCCAACCCGAACCGCGGGTAACCCGCGGGTTACGGGGCGGCCCGCGCACCACTACCGTGCACACGCACTTATCCCAACTATCTTCACCTGGCTTAACCTAGCCGCACCTTCTCATCCTGGCTCAGCAAACGTGCAACCAATTAAGCCAGGATAGGCCGCGCAAGCTAGGTCAAGCTGGGCTTGTTTAATTATCCTGGATTTCTTTATTCTGGTTTCGTGCAATACCCCTCTGGAGATATGCAAAATAAAAATAAATAAATAAGTAATAATAATAATAAGCAACATTAAGAAACCTTTATTCGTCCCTCAGTGGGGAGATTGCGTTGTTGCAGCAGTACATGTGCCGTAGCAGAAGCACACAGGTGATTTAAAAAAGAACACACACAAAAATAATAAGTAAGTACAGTATGTGGTCTGACATGTATTCAAAAGAATAAAATGAGCAAATAAAATGTCTTTACACTGGAACAAATATATAAATACGGCAGCTCAGCCTCCTCAACGGCCCTGCTGGTGTTCTGCTGTGGGCGGTGATGTAAGAACGCCTGTAACATGGCGGCTCAGGGCGAGTAAAGTAGTCTATGCCCCGGCTTTCTCTCTCCTGTTCGTCTCTCACTCGCTCTACCATCTCTCTCTCTCTTTCTTCTTTTTCTCTCACCTGCTTTTCCATGTCTCTCGCTTGCTCTTCAGTCTTTCTCTCCTGTTCTTCCATCTCCTCTCTCTCACACTCCTCCACTGGGGACGGTGGATCAGCCTGGTGTATCATATCGCCTAATTGGCCTGGTTGTTTGCATCAATACATAGTTCTATTTTATCATGATGCAGTTTAATGGAAATGGTAGAGAATGTAGATTTTACACTATTTTGAAAGATCGTACTCTAAAAACTAACAAGCACTAATTAAAAGCAGCAAAAAGTTGTTATTTTAACACATTTAGCTGCATCTGCCTGAAGGGCTGCTTCTTTCTGTCTCTAATTTTTTCAGCACCTCCTTTATGTTTTCTGTTTTGTTTTTTTTTGTTTGTTTGTTTGTTTTGTTTGTTGCTTTTTTTTGGGGGGGGGGGGGGGGGGGGGCAAAATAAGAGAACAACAAACAGTAAAGTAAGGGGGCAACATAAGAAGCATCAAGAAAACAGGAATAAGAAGGAGATACAAGAAGAAGGAGCTTAACAGTCTCTGCATTCAGCATTCAAGTTGTACTTTTTAAAAGTCTCAATAGTCCGTAAAGCCTGAGAGTTTGTGGAGTTTTTAATAGAGACTGAGTACTGGTTCATGTCAAGAACAAAAACAGAGCAGAGGGGTTTGTTATTTGAAAATTTACACTCATGAATATAATCATTAGGCCAAGATAAATATCAAATTTATAAGAAAAAGCTTATTATTTTCATCATGACTGAAGAAACCAAAAATGACATATTTAAAAGAGAATGAAACATCAGAGAGGATATGATTATGTAAAGTTAATAAAATATCAGACCAAAACTTTTCAACAAACGGACACGTCCAGAATAGATGAGCAAGAGTTTCAGAGGAAAATTCACAGAAAGAACAACTGGTGTCGATATTATTTTTAAACATATGTGAAATTAATTATTTCACAGGATAATATTTATGCGGGATTTTAAAAGAGATTTCTCTCATTTATTAGTTAAAAGATATTTGAAAGGTAAAGACCAAATTTTCTTCCAGGGAAGGTTCTCAACCACATTGTTCCAGTACGAAAGAACAAGAGGAGACGATGCAGAAAGTAAAAAAAGTGATCTGACACCTTTATTTTTTATACTTTTGCCAGAGAAACACAGTTTGCTGACAAACGTATGCAAAGGGTCAGTAAATGGAGCAGCAGGACCTGAAGGAGAGAGACCTTTTAAGAGCATAATAATACCAGAGGGGATCGCCTCCTTAACAATCCAAAATTCTCTAAAAGAGCAAATAGCTGGGAAGGCATCGATAAATTCTACAAAACTGAGGACTTGCCCACTAGAGTTAAGTAGCTGAGTTACTCAAGTAACATTATTATTAACCCAAGTTTAAAAAAGGGTTTTGTTCTTATGAGTAATGTTCCTGTTGTTCCAGATAAGACATGTGTGGGGAGAGGTTATGTTTAAAGACGAGGGACCAGGCAAGCAGCATCTTTTTCTGGAAGTTTGACAGCTTTATGGGAATCTTGGGGATGTCATCATTACAGACCAGAAGAAATCTGAGGCCACCTGCTTTGGAAAAACAGCAGGGGATCACATTCCAGATGGAGGAAGAACTGAATAAAAAATTTCTTAACCAGTTTATTTTAAAGGTGTTATTGAGGGAATAGAAATGAATAAAACCCACCCCACCATGTTCTAATGAACTACTGATAACAGATTTTTTAATCGAGTGTGTCCTGTTTTTCCAAACAAAGTCCAAAAGCATTTTATCGACCTTTCTAAGAGTGCAATTATCAACATAAAGAGACTGAGCAGCATAAGTAAGTCTAGAAAGACCTTCACCTTTAGGGAGGAGAATTCTGCTTTTTAAAGAGAAATCTCTCTGGAGCCATCTATGAAATCTTTTCTGCAACTTCTCTATGATGGAGGAAAAATTTAAGGGGCATCTAAGTTGGGAATCTTTCGTTATAATAACTTCCAAGTAAGTTACCTGATTGTTAACTGGGAGAGAGCAAAGAGAGGTTACAGAATTGTCTTTAAGAGGCATTTGTGCAAGTTCAGGTAGAGGCCAGAAGCTTTGGAAAAAGACTGAATTAAGTCTAGGGCGATAGAAATCTAAGAGGAGTCTCGTAAAAATAATGTAGTATCGTCGGCCAGCTGACTGATCACCAAACATCTACCAGCAATACTACTGAGAGAAATACAAGTAGCCAGGGTTTGGGCAGCAATTAAGAACAAGTAAGTGGAAATCGGGCAGCCTTGTCTAATGCCACCGAACAGCGGGAATCTTTATGAAGTACCATTCTTAAGTTTAATAGAGCTATTATTATTATTATTATAGAGCATCCCGATTACTTTACAAAAATAGGGGCCAAAACCAAATTTCTCCAGAGCACTAAAAATAAAATTGTGTTCAACTGAGTCAAAGGCTTTTTGAAAATCAAAAAATAAGATCAAACTATCTGAGTCAATAAGGTCGCTGTAGTCTAATAAATCTAAAACTAGCCTGATATTTGACCATATGGCGATTTTTCATAAAACCAGACTGAGTATCATCAATGATAGAAGGTAAAACATCGTTCAGTCTGTTTGCAAAAAGCAACACTAATATTTTATATTCATTGTTCAAAAGTATAATCGGGTGCCAGTTGTCAATAGAAAGAAGATCCGTTTTAGGTTTTGGGATTAAAGAGAATTTAACTCGTGTCATTGTAGGGGAAGGAAGCTCTTTGGGAGGCTTTCAGAGTCTACTTATAATTAGAATGGAGCTAATAACTCCTCAGAAAGCTTAAAGAACTCTGCAGAAAGACCTTTGTTTCCAGGACATTTACTAGTTTTTAATTGCTGAATAGTATGAGATACTTCTCTAGTACTTCATTAGTACTGAGAAGCTTGTCAAGGTGAACGGAGTCCAGAAACGAGGAAGCAGAATCTTTACAGCACCTAGATCTATAAATATTCTCATAAAACTTTGCACAGAAATCGGCTGTCTTTTTAGGATCATCTGTTATTCCAGCATCAGTTTTTAGGCATTCGATGCTGTTTCTATTTTGAGATTTTTCTAAACCAAAGAAAAAAATTGTATTTTGTTCACCTTCCTCTAATCATTTACTCTGAAACCTAACAAATGCTCCTTCAGCTTTTTGTTTGTATATATTGTCTAATGTGACTAGAAGCTTATGGTATTCCAGTTTACCAGACTCAGAAAGGTGGGACTGGTCAGCAAAAGATGAGAGATCAGTTAGTACTTTAGCTTCCTCTGCTCTTTTAATTTTGCTAACTTACTACCATGAAAATTTGCAAAGCTCCCAATTCAGACCATTTTTTTCAGTTCTGGCTTTGCTCCAGAATTTATTATGAGATTGCTGATGCCTGCAGACACCTCTATTTAAGATGAGAATGATTCATTTTCCATATCAAAGCTCTCTGAGAAAGTGAAGAAGATTTCTGGCAGCACAGTAAATCTGTCCCTGTTAGTTCTATCAGTTCTGTGTGACCATATACAGACCACTGTTTCATCACTGTTTTCTTTTTTTGTTTTCTTTTTAGCAGCAGGTTAGTTCAGGCTTTTGGTGAGGCGTGATGCTTTTCATGGTAGGGGTGCTTTTTTCAGCACGACACCGGTTGCCACGATGTCCAACAGTAACGCGTATGCTTTATATGACGTCATCCAGCAGAGGGCGCTGTTGTTAAGTTCTGGTACTGCAACAAGGAAGTTAGATTTTAGAAAATACAGAATAGAGCTTATCAAATTACAAGAATAAAATACAAAAATGAAAACTGAGTAGAATAAATAAAACCTCAAAAACAGCACAGTTTAACTCGTAGATGAATGTTGATATGACACGTACCTGTTGCATCAGTCAAAAAGCTGGGGGGGCGTTCCCATCTAATTTTGTGTGATTGTGTTTCATAAAATTGCTAAAAATTCAGTGACGGTGTTGCCCACCTGGGCTCCTTTCATGATTTGCTCGTTTAACATTAAAACGCTTCGTCGTTCCAAGAGCCAAAGAAACAGAACTATTCATATCAGAATACAATAAAAAAAATTTAATTAGTAAACTTTTCCCAAAAGCCAAAATATTGTAAATTTTTTAAAATCGAAACATGTTTCAACCGTTCAAACGCCTTGTAAAAGTCTAAGAATCACACCATCATCCCCAGTTAAGTGTAATCTAGTAGATCTAAAACCAGCCTGACGTTATTATGGATGGAGCGATCCGTAGGGAACCCAGACTGTGTTTCAATAATCTGTCCTAAACCATCCTTTAACCTGTTCGCAAGGACATGAGTAAGAATTTTATAACCTGTCTTCATGTAATTGGTCATAGATTAGCAATATGTCTCTTATCCTTTCCAGGTTTGAGAATAAGAGTAAACAAGTCCTTGTTTCATTGTAATTATAATTAACGTTATAAATTTCTTTTCTCGACTCCGTTTCTCTAAATTGTAGAAGTATGAAGCACGTTTTTTGCCCTCTTTTCTTTTATCTGCTTTGCACCAACTCTTACACGCTCCATGGGCTTTTTTCTTACACAACTTATTCAACTAGGCATGTAAAGATAAAAGGTCATTTTTTCTGCATTTGTCATGACCCGTTTATTACAGAAGTTATTTATATTTTGAACTATCTTCAAATTCCCATGGTTTACTTTTCATTTTACAAAATGAAAATGAAAAATTATAATTTTAAATTTAAAGAATTCCCATCTTTTCATGTAGAAGCAAAGTATTTCGTCTCCATAGATTTAATAAACAGTTTAATAGTCCTTTAAAGAACTTAAAACCCAGTTGTGTTTCAGTGGTTGATATTGTGTTAGGATGATATCTATGCTGCCACTCATTATGAACAAGGCTAAAGTCTACCCCTAATATAATCTGTATGATATGTTTATTTTCAGACAAAAAAATGTTAATTTTTCCAACAGCACCTTATTTTGATGTGCAGAAGCATACCCGTAAACATTTACTAGCATAAAAAATGACTCATTAATACTGACAGTATCCTGAATCATCTGCCTAAAACTACCTTCCCTGGACCTGGACATCTATACAAAGAGCTTCTCCAGCAGAGTGACTAGTATCATGACTGAATACCATTTTTCTCCCTGCTCATTTTACCAGGAGGTGGCATTAGCGTCACATGGTTGAGTTTCTTGTAGCCTAAATGCAGTAAACTTTCAGTCTTTGTAAATCGTGTCAGAAATTACAGATAAAACTGACCAATTATTCTGAAATGCTTGAACTAAACGATATGAAATAAGCATTTTATATTAAATGTGCAGACATAGATCAAGTAATAAATCAAAGACCCTTTGCAGTGACGTCCTCTGAGCCACTGTCTAGCTGGTGTAGCACACACACATGCAGCACACCAAGATGCTCTCCGTGGTGCACCTGTAGAAGGACACCAGCAGCCTCTGGGTGATGTTATTCTTCCTGAGCATCCTCAGGAAGTGCAGTCTCTGCTGGGTCTTCTTCAGTAGCTCAGAGGTGTTCCAGTCCAGGTCAGGTCCTCCTCGATAAGGACTCCCAACAAGCAGAAGTCCTCCACCCTCTCCACACAGTCCCTGCTGAACAGTGGTGGAAAGTCTGTTTTTTTCCTCCTAAAGTCTATGATCAGCTCCTTGGTCTTTGATATATTAATGAGCAGGTTGTTCTCTGCACCACCCAACCAGCTGCTCCACCTCAGCCCTGTATGCAGACTCACCCCCCCCCAGAGATGAGCCCCACAACTGTGGTGTCGTCAGCAAACTTAACGATGGCGTTACTGTGGTGTGCAGACAGTCAGATGTAGAGGGTATAGAACAGAGGGCTCAGCACTCGGGCCTGAGGGGAGCCGGTGCTGATGCTGATGGCTGCAGACATACGGTTGCCCACTCTAACCCTCTGACTTCGGTCTGACAGGCAGCTGTTGATCCCCCATCACATTCAATACAATCTGTTAAACATGAGGGGAACAATAGAAAAAAGTAGGTTTGCTTTGTTTATTAAAATAAATTCTAGATCAGTATCAGTATAGGATGACAGAAGACTCGCAGCAGTTACATCATATTTCATGGCGATTCTCACAAAAGAGCAGAGCTTTAGGTTACATGACAAGCATGTGTTTTTTTTTAGGGAGGCCTTTCAGAAAAACAGAACACACACAAAAAAAAGAAAAACAGAGCACAATAATAATAAAAAAAGACAAACAGAACACATGCAAAAGGATGCAATTATACTGCAAATCATATCACACCATGCACAGGAGGAAATAAAGGGGGTTGGGGATAAAAAACACAGGTTCGACAGCTGTTCAGGATTCAGGGGAGTGCAGGGATTTGATCTCACAGGATACCTTGTCTTACAAAACACTGCAGTGCACATTAGTGTAAAATATAGAAAGTTTCTCACTTCAAATATTTCAAAATAACAAAGCAAAGTGACAAATTCAGGGTTGAAACATGGCCAAAAATAATAAAATAAAATAAAAACAGCAGTCAAAAAGGCTACATGTGCATCTGCAGTTTCTCCATCATTTCCATTATTCAACAGCATGAGACCAAAAATCCTGCACTCCATCATGAACTAGCTAAACCTTAAGTAAGCTACTCAGCTCAGGCAGGGAATCTGCACCAACTTCACATCACGCTCTTTTCTGCTCTCCATACTGCTGCAAAAGTCCACTGGGGATTTTTCTGAGATGAGAAAGCTGCGTTCAAGCTTTTGACAAAGATTTTAACACAACTTTAGATGAATTAAAATGGAAAACAGTTTTAAATGTGGGGGAAAAACCTAAAATGTTTTTCATTAAAGAAAAAAATTGTACCACGTCTGCAATCACACCTCGTCTAACACACATAAAATAACTCATTCAAATTTATAAATACACAAAGTGACTGAAGTCAGTGCACTTCATTTCATTCATGTCCTTCAATGCTTCAGAAAAAGTTGTAAAACCTTCGCTCAAAGGCCAGCTTCAATTCTAGTTTCTGAAACAAAAATCACTCATTTAAGCTTCAATTCTGGGGACAGACTCGTTTACAAAATGAGAAGATTCTTGAGAGACAACAGAAATTCATGACAAACACCTCTCGGCCGTCTTGACAAACAGCTTCATGTCTCAAGACTTGACAAAACAAACAAAAACCTGCAGGCTGGAAAACCTCACAAGATCCATACCGATGGTCTGAGGAAAACTGACTCCACAGAAAACACATAAAACACACATATTTAAGGCTCACAGTGATCCTTGGGACTATATTTAGATACATATAAAGAGATATATACTTTTTAGCTGTATTATATATGTATATATATAGCACTTGGTGAAATAAGCTTCAGAAGCACTTCCTGAAGACGATCTGTGGTCCATACTCCTCATATTCCTCGTGACTGATCCATGCAGAGCTGAAGGTGGGCAAGTTGGCCAGAACTGCTCCTCCACTCCACACTAAGAAGTCTCTGTCTTTGGGGCTGGTGACACGTACGTTCACCCCCATATCTGCAGGGACCAGGCTTTTAATCTCAGCTTGGAGCCGCTCAGGCAAGCCAGGCAGCAGAGTATTCCCACCTATAGTCAGAGAGCAGAAAACACAACGAAAGAGGACCGAGTCAGTCTCTTACAGCCCCAAGAGTCTTTTTGGGGTGTCTGAACATGACAAACCCTGAGAAAAAAATGTATTATGTCTCTTAAATGACTAACTCTGGGCATCAAAATGAAGATCGCGCTGGTGAGATTTCATCAGAGGAGGTCGTTTCACAGCAGATGCCACCGTTTTAAAGTAAATGAGGATGGAACACACAAAAAAATCTTTTCAATCTTTCTTTTTGTATTTTATAATAACCTCTTTGAAAATCTGCTGCAGTAGATAAAAAAAAACCTCCAGAAAACCAGTAATCCACATGTGGATAGATAGCTAGGTAGTTTTTACTGTCTTTAAAATCATCTCCAGCACTTCTGTGGTGGAGTATTTCTTTAGGGATGTAATTTTATCCAGAAATAGCTAAAAAGTGGACAAAAACGACTCCAAACAGGTGGATTTGTGCATCACACTCACACATGCATAAACACGGAATTCTAGTATAGTCTGAATTATGATTTAACTTCAGCTACGATAAATCCCTGACCCTAATTTTAATCGTAGGATGTAATATAATTACGCTGATGTTTACACCAATATCAGCAATCATCAGTAAGGAGGACTGACACCCGTCTTCGTTCAATCACATCTGTGTAACCAGGCAGAAAACAGTGATTCTGGTGTGTAAACTGCTCTCAAAGGACACTGGGAAATGAAGTGTTTCCGTGTTCCATAACCACGTTTTCGGTGGACAGACATTTTGGAGGCCAAACAGCAAAAGTAAGACAGAATTTATGCTTTTCCAGACATGAAGCAAAATTTTGGCTTTGTTTGCTCCTGGTTTAGTTAATCCTGATTAAACTTAGTTTTGTGCTTTCAGTAGAGATAGTTTGTGTACATGCTGTAGGCTGAACATATTTTGTTTTTACATCTTTTTGTGTGCATTGTTTACCTGCTCTTAATTGTTTGTATTAATTGTGTTTGGTGGTCATATCATTGGTTTAAAGGAGCTTTTAGCGGAGATTCTGTACTTTAAGTGTATACCACGTGTCTATATTTACATAACAGACTTAACGTCACATCCTACGAAATCAGAGTTAAGAAAATAATTTCTTACCTGACAGTACAATGTTTTCAAGAAAGCAGCGCCGCAGGTCAACGTCCGAGCTGAGGATTGACTTGAAGACGCTCTTGTGCATCCCGTAATGGTCGCGTCCAATGAGCTGGGGTTGAAACAGGATCTCGGGAGCCCTGAAAGCACAGAAGTGATATATTAATCCAAGTTATATAAAGAGAAAGATCGGGCATTATCTCAACGTGCAGACATTTACTGTTTGTAAACAGGAAATTGAGGTCAGTCATCACGACCACGACCAGGCAAAAGTTGTAAAGCAGAAGTTCAAAGGGGCCCTATTTCGCTTTTTCGACTTTTCTGAGCTTTCTACAGTGGTGCCGTTTTTTTATTACATAAGTGAGTTTCCCAGTGTCTCTACATTCAGTTCCTTTTGGCTCAGCTCCTTCTTCACCACGACAGACCTATGGAGAGTCCACATCACTGCAGACGCTGCACCGATCTGCCTGTCGATCTCCCCCTCCATCCTTCCTTCACTCCTGAACAAGACCGCGAGATACGTGAACTCCTCCATTTCGGGCAGGACCCTATTGCAGACCCGGAGAGAGCACTCCACCCTTGTCCGGCTGAGGACCATGGTCTCGGACTTGGAGGTGCTGATTCTCATCCCAGCCACTTCACACTCAGCTGCTAATCACTCCAGTGAGAGCTGAAGATCACGACCCGATGAAGCCACCGGAACCACATCATCCGCAAAGAGCAGAGACCCAATCCTGAGGCCACCAAACCAGATCCCCTCAACACCTCGGCTGCGCCTAGAAATTCTGTCCATAAAGGTTATGAACAGAATCTTTGACAAAGGGCAGCCTTGGCGGAGTCCAACCTGCACTAGAAACGATTCTGATTTACTGCCGGCAATGTGGACCAAGCTCTGACACCGGTCGTACAGGGTCGGGACAGCTCATACAAGGGGGTCCGGCACTCCATACTCCCGGAGTACCCCCCACAGGAGTCCCCGGTAGAATGCCTTCTCCAAGTCCAGAAAAGCACATGTAGATTGGTTGGGCAAACTCCCATGTCCCCTCAAAGACCCTGAGAGCTGGTCCACTATTCCACGACCGGGACGAAAACCACACTGCTCCTCCTCAATCCGAGGTTCGACTATTCGACGGACCCTCCTCTCCAGCACCCCTGAATAGACCTTACCAGGGAGGTAGGAGTGTGATCCTCCTGTAGTTGGACCTCATCCACCCCCGGGGCCTTGCCACCGAGGAGCTTTTAAACCACCTCAGCAACCTCAGCCCCAGAGATGGGAGAGCCAACACCAGCTACTCCAGACTCTGCTTCCTCATCGGAAGATGTGTTGGTGGAATTGAGAAGGTCTTCGAAGTAATCCCTCCACCGCATTACAACGTCCCGAGTCGAGGTCAGCAGCCCCCCATCCCCACTGTACACAGTGTTGACGGAGCACTGCTTTCCCCTCCTGAGCCGCCGGATGGTGAACCAGAATCTCCTCAAAGCCGTCCGAAAGTTATTCTCCATGGTCTTTCCAAACTCCTCCCATGCCCGAGTTTTTGCCTTAGCGACCACCGAAGCTGCGCTCCGCTTAGCCCGCCAATACCCATCAGCTGCCTCTGGAGTCCCACAGGCCAAAAAGGCCCGATAGGACCCGCCTCACCCAGGACATGGTTGAAGCTCTGCTGGAGATGGGAGTTGAAACTCATTCATGAAACAATAAATCAAAAATTTTAATACAGCACTTTTCATGGATGAGTAGCACAAAGTGCTTTACATAATAAAATGCACACAAAAACAATGTTTGCAAATAAAAAGATAAAAACAGCAATTAAAAATCCACACCTACACTCACACACACCTGCCCAAAGCACACCCCTCGCCCCCGTCTTGTCTTCAGGACAGATAATTCAAAGTTCAGTTTTTTTTTTGGTTAAGTTGTAGGTAATTCTCTGCCAACCATGACTTTATTTCTAAAATACAGCTTAAAAGGTCATTAACTGGAGACCACTGATGTAAAGCTGAGTATCATCAGCATAGCTGTTAAAAAACCAATGCTGTGTCTCCTGATGACATCCCCAAGAGGCAACATGTACTGATTAAAAAGAATTAAAATTGATCCTTGGGGGAACCCACATTTTATTTAATGAATTCCCGAGGAGCATGTATCCATACTTGCATAAAACTGTCGATCTGCGCGATAGAAGTAAAACCATTTAAGAAGAGTAGCTGAGAGGCACCCCGGACTTCCAAGTCTAATAAAATCTGGTGATCCACTGCATCAAAGGTGGCACTAACATCCAGGAGAACCAGGACTGAAAATCTGGGAGTCAAGGTTACACTTGAGATCGCTAATGTTTAAAATGGCCGTCTCTGTAGCGTGGTTTGTCCTAAAACCAGATAGAGAAGTGGTGGACCAAAATCCAGAGGACCAACTGTCCATCTCAGACTGTTACCCTGAACCTCTCTGTGCCGAGCGTGACTATCTGTCCATCCGGCAGGCTGTAATACATCTCTCTGCAGGATGACCCCTCCTGACTGAGTTCAGCTTCATAGTTCAGAGCAACGCAGCAGCACTTCTCCTTCATCTCCCTCACAATCTCCTCCTCTGCTGTGGTGCGCATGCACACTCCCTGTTCCTGCAGGAGCTTTAAACACAGAAAATGTGATATTTTTAGTTTGTATTATTGAGACAGATTCAAACATGAAACAGGAACAGAACAGGTTTATAAATTTCATTAACCTATATTTTATTCCCGATAGAACAGAAACATCAGATGTTGAGACATTTTACAATTTCATGGAAAATATTAAATAGTTTTTAATTTGTTGGAAGTAAGACATCTCTAAAAAGGTTAAGTTAAAAAAGCTAAAAATTGAAGGAGCATTGACAACTAATTACGTTAATTGGCAGCAGGTCAACTCAAGTCAAGTGTAAAAGGAGCATTTCAGAGAGGCAGAGTCTCTCAGATGGAAAGATGGACCGATGTTTACCAATTTGAGAAAGTGTGTCTAAGAAATTACTTCAGAATGTCAGAAAAATGTTGCTCAACATAAAATCATGAAGACTTTGAAGATCCTACAATCTACAGTCAATAATATAAAAAAAAAGATTCAGAATTAGGAGGAATCTCTGTGTGCGTGGGATAAGGCTGAAGGTGAGAACTGGATGCTGGTGATCTTGGGGTCTCAGACAGCACTGCCTTAAAAACAGACATGATGATACTGGAAACCACTGCATGGACTCAGGAAGACTTCCAGAAACCACTGTCTGTGAACACAGTTCACCCTGAAACCCATAAATGCAGGTTAAAGCTCCATCATGCAGAGAAGAAGCCAGATGTGAACAGGATCCAGAACCAGCGCCGTCTTCTCTGGACCAAAGCTCATTTAAAATGGTCTGAGACAAAGTGGAAACCTGGATGAAGATGTGAACTAGTTTGTGGAAAGCATGGACGGCGTGTCCTGCAGACTAAAGAGGAGAGGGAGCATCCAGCTTGTTATCAGTGGACAGGTGAAAAGCTGCATCTCTGATGGGATGGGGCTGCATTAGTGCCTATGGCGTGGGCAGCTTCCACATCTGTGAAGCTCCATCAATGCTGAAAAGTACATGGAGGTTTTAGAGCAACATCTGCTCCCATCCAGACAACGTCTCTTTCAGGGAAGACCTTGCAGATTTCAGCAAGACGATGCTGAACCACATCCTGCATCCATCACAGCAGCATGGCTTCACAGGAGAAGAGTCCGACTGCTGAACTGGCCTGCCTGCAGTCCAGACCTTTCACCAGTACACAACATCTGGAGCTTCATGGAAGCAGAAATCCAGCAGCCAAGGTCCAGGACTGTAGAGCAGCTAGAATCCTGCATCAGAGCAGAATGGGACGACATTTCTCTCCTCCAGGAACTGGTCTCCTCATTTCCCAGACGTTTCCAGACATGTTAGAAGAAGAAGAGATTCCACACTATGCTGAACATCACCCTGGAACTACTTTTTACACCGTGCTGAACATCACCCAGGAACTACTTTTTTCACCATGCTGAACATTACCCAGGAACTACTTTTTTCACCATGCTGAACATCACCCAGGAACTACTTTTTTCACCATGCTGAACATCACCCAGGAACTACTTTTTTACACCGTGCTGAACATCACCCAGGAACTACTTTTTACACCATGCTGAACATCACCCTGGAACTACTTTTTTCACCATGCTGAACATCACCCAGGAACTACTTTTTTTACCATGCTGAACATCACCCTGGAACTACTTTTTTACACCGTGCTGAACATCACCCAGGAACTACTTTTTTTACCATGCTGAACATCACCCTGGAACTACTTTTTTACACCGTGCTGAACATCACCCAGGAACTACTTTTTTTACCATGCTGAACATCACCCTGGAACTACTTTTTTACACCGTGCTGAACATCACCCTGGAACTACTTTTTACACTGTGCTGAACATCACCCTGGAACTACTTTTTTACACCGTGCTGAACATCACCCTGGAACTACATTTTACACTGTGCTGAACATCACCCTGGAACTACTTTTTTACACCGTGCTGAACATCACCCTGGAACTACTTTTTTACACCATGCTGAACATCACCCTGGAACTACTTTTTACACCGTGCTGAACATCACCCTGGAACTACTTTTTTACACCATGCTGAACATCACCCTGGAACTACTTTTTACAGAAGTGTTGTTGATAAAGTTCCAACCTGGCTTTAGGCTGACTAACTTTGCAGATTTTAGAAGCAAAATGAGAAATGTTATACGGACCTTTTTAAGGTGCATTGTAACATCTACACCAGCTAGCGGGAAGCGTTGCACTGCGTGAGGTAGACAGTAACCCTCAAATACAGGCATACTGTGGCTTACACCATCTCCAGAGTCAAACACCACACCTTCCAAAAGAAGAAGAAAAGTCAATGAAATCAAGGTACTCATGGCTTCTCCCAAAAAGTACAATGGCTGCATCAGCTGCTTCACAGCTGAAACACAAACTTGCAAAAACGAGAGAGACTGAGCTGGAGCTCACTGACAGGCTTCCAGGTTTACTGTGCGAACATGGGGGACTTTGTCTTCAGGGTCACAACTTCAGAGCCTCGTGACTCTGACAAAGACAAAATGTCTAAATGTGAGTCCCCTATGTTTGCGTAATGCAAGCTGTAAATCCAGAGAGCTCCAGCTTTTTCTTCTTTATTGCAAAAAGAATATTCTCTTTGCTCGATTTTTCAACATTAAATGGAATTTCAACATGCTACCAAAAATCTAAAAGTCCTCATATAAAGTTACAGGTTATCTATCCAAAAAAAAACAGTGTGCAAGTAAAATTCATAAGACGACACCAAGGAACACATTACCAGTGGTTCTGCCTGCTGCGTAGAGCGCCAGCACGGCCTGCATGGCCACGTAGGTCCAAGGAACGCTGAAACACTCAAACATCATCTCCACCATGCGCTGCCGGTTCTCCAGAGGGTTAATGGCCGCTTCAGTCAGCAAGACGGGGTGGTCCTCAGGGTCCACAGTCAGCTGTTGAAACGTGTGATGCCAGATCTGAAAGGAAAACAATCCATTATAAATGAACTTAAAACAACCACTAATTTACCTGTGCTACAACTTTGTTATTCAAGTTGCTCTGGTTGGAATTTCAAAGAAGGGAAAAATGTTGGGTTCAGGATTAAATACTTTACTCTTCCAACATCCTTCAGGAGCCATTATGTAATCCCATAACAAGTTTTTAAATCTGGCTTTTCAAGCTTGCATTATCACTGAGCATGGAAACCCCTGAAATAAAATCTCTAATCTAGGTATGCTGAAAGTAATCCACTCATTCTGGAGACAGAATTAAAGCAGGGGTTAACAACTCAATGTTAATTCTTTTGTGAAACAAACTAGTTATAAAAGAGACTTGAACAACACAGAATGACAATCAGGCCATTTTAAACGTAACAAAGCCAGTAACGTAATAACTTGTAAATAACGTTACCATAGCGATTTGTGTTGCAGAAAAACTAAACGCTTGAGATAACCGTAAATTAACACATTTACACATGGACTGCTGCAGTGCTCACATGGAGTCTGTCAAACGTCTTCACGCGAGGAAACAAGCATACAACTGATGAAAACACAGTCACCGTTTAATAGAATAACTTAAAACCTTAAAATAGAAAAGGTTGTAAGTCTCTTCAACAGACTAAACATGTCACCACCTTGTTACTGATCAGGCGTCACTTTATCTACAGATAATTTTAAGAGAAAATGTTTAATTGTAGATTAACTGAATATTTGCACATCTTTGAGGTCATTATCTTCATTTTCCTTTAAAACATTTCCTCCTTCACATCACTAAATTTAAATTTGAATGGGAGAATGCACATTAATGAACATATATCATCACATGGAAGATCTCGGATTGTAGTCCTGCTTTTTTTTTGCCTGTTCCAGCAGGAAAACACACCTGATGGGTGGAAAATGAATGAAGGAACAAATCAGACATCGTTCCCCATGTTGTCCAGATGTTTTATTTTGTTAAAATACTGTTTTAGTTTTGAATATTAACATGTAAAACAAACAAAACCACAAATGAAAAAGTAAAACGGGGAAAACATTTTCTTGTAAACATAATTTGAACGTCTTTGAAAAATATCCATTTCTTCCAGTTTTATTGAAAGTCATCGGCTTTGAGCTGCAGATGAAAAGTTTTTCCTCCATTGTGTAGATCTCTTCCACAACTGGCTTGATTTCTACAAAAACTTGAATCATTTCCGAGTATGGCCTTATTACTGGCAAAAGAAATTATTTTGAAGACGTTCTTTCTTATTCTGTCCTTCTGGGATATATCCCAGAAAATAAATCCAGGACGCCCCGGAAAACTTATAATTCAGGATGAACAGCAGAAGTCTGACTAAGCTATCCCAAGAAAGGTTTGACATAAGACCAGAAATGACTGGTTGGTACCAGATGTATGCACAAAATGCAATGAGGAGAAAGGGACACTGTTCCACTGTATGTGGCAGTGTACTAAAGTTCAACTCTTTTGGGAGGAAGTTAATAAAGCAATGAACATTATTATATCAAAAAATATCCCAAAGAACCCTGCTCTTTTTATTTTGGGAATTTATCCTGAAAAACATAGCTTTACTAAGAAGGAACAAATAATGATCAGTATGTGTCTCCTGCAAGCTAAAAGAGCAATTGCCATATTTTGGAAAAAGACAAATCGGCCCAGCCTAGTGTATTGGGTAAAACAAATGCTTATAGTTTTTCCTCTAGAAAAGATCACATGTATTAGAAAAGGGAAATTAGAAATGTTTGAGGATATATGGGGACCTTTCAGAGACTTTGTGAAAAATGTGAACTTGGCAGGTCTTAATGAAGAAGAAGAATTGTGAACTTGTGTTTGTAAACTGCAAACCTTATATATGTATGTATTATTGGAATTATTTTGTTACTTTAATTTTCTTATTTAAATATTGTGACATGGTGAATGTATTTACTTATTGAGCGTGTCTATGGAAAAGTGCTGTGTCTAGGAGAAGTGTTTTGCTTGTTGTTGAATGTTTATTTTTGTTTTCTAATTAATGTTTTTGTACTGTGCTGAGATTCAATCCTGTTGAACAGTTGTAAAATTAATAAAATACAGTGTTCTAAAAAAAAAAAAAAAGAAATGACTGGTTGGCATTCATTTGTCCACATTGTTTACAGCATTATTTCTGCAATCATGCAATTAACTGTGCTAAAAGATTTTAATCTTTGCCCAGCACTAATTTTACATTATCGGTTGCAGTTACATTCTCAAAAGATTTTTTCATGCTCGGCTTGGAAAAAAAACAATAGCATAAAAATTTATTACATTATTGGCTTTGTTACATTTAAACTGGTGAAAAATGTGTTACTGGCTGTTATTACATTATTGGTTGTTACAGGGCCAATAAGTAGCCCAACAAGTCACGTTCAGATTTACCTTTTCCATTTCATCCCAGTTCTGAATGACCCCATTCTTCATGGGATGCTTTAAAGCCAGAACACCTCTCATGTGCTGAGCATTATGGCCGATGTAGGTCTCCTTCTGCAGGTCACCATTCATTATTTCCTACTTAGAAACAAAAGGTAGAATCAATTCAATTTCTTAACCTATATCCAAAAACCTTCCCAAAGATAAGTTATTCCAACTGGATATGATTTTCCACAACAGGACCAAAGCCAGATAAGAATTAAGATTTCCACAGTTGTCTTGGATGAAGTGTGTAACTTATTTGCTGTTGAGCATTGTGTGTTTAGCCTGCAGAGCACCGACAGAAGAAAGAAATGCACTGCAGTCTCTTCCAAACAAATCTCATGTGGCACGATGCTTAAGGCTGAGGAGCTTTTCTTTACAGTCTACAACAGGGGTCACTTGGAGAGCCACCCTCACACAGGTTTTAAACATTCCCTGTTGTAAACATTCATTAAACTAGAAGCACTTAGAGCACAGACCTCCACCGAGCCATAGGGTTCCCACCAGAGAAAAACCCCAAAAGGCCCCAAACCCCAATGACCCCCACATTTTGAACCTTCCTTCTAATGACCAGATCCAGAGTATCAACACGATCCGAGTCAAACAATGTTGGATCATAACATCTACAATGAAGTCATCTTGTAATTTTCTATTTTATTTTCCCCCATTGAGTCTGGGTATTATCTGATAAGTCAGAAGCTGTAATGGCAAAATTATTCCTTGCTCACAATAGTCCTTAAAAAAATTCCTGGATCCAGACGGGGATCCGGACCATCCCCAAAACGTAATAACTTGTTTCATTATTCCATTTAAGATTTTCTTTGTTTGCCCCACAACGGGGAAATTTCAGTGTTACAGCAGCAAAGTGCAAAACCAGTGTAAAAAAACAGCATTAGAAATAAAATTAAAAAAAAAAAAAACTGTACAGAAGAAAAACTTTATTAAAGGTCTATAAAAAAAAACTTACAGAATGGATTTATATTATTTACAAGTAATGATATTGCACGTCTATGTACGTTATTACAGTGTGTGCAGAATTATTAGGCAACTGAGTATTTTGACCACATCATCCTCTTTATGCATGTTGTTCTACTCCAACCGGTACAGGCTTGAAAGCCTACTACCAGTTAAGCATATCAGGTGATGTGCATCTCTGTAATGAGAAGGGGTGTGGTCTAATGACATCAACACCGTATTTCAGGTGTGCATAATTATTAGGCAACTTCCATTCCTTTGGCAAAATGGGTCAGAAGAGAGATTTGACGGACTCTGAAAAGTAAAAAATAGTGAGATGTCTTGCAGAGGGATGCAGCACTCTTAAAATCGCCAAGCTTTTGAGGCGTGATCATCGAACAATCAAGCGTTTCATTCAGAATAGTCAACAGGGTCGCAAGAAGCGTGTTGAAAAAACAAGGCGCAAAATAACTGCCCATGAACTGAGGAAAATCAAGCGTGAAGCTGCCAAGATGCCATTGGCCACCAGTTTTGCCATATTTCAGAGCTGCAACATCACTGGAGTGCCAAGAAGCACAAGGTGTGCAATACTCAGGGACATGGCCAAGGTAAGGAAGGCTAAAAAACGACCACCACTGAACAAGACACACAAGATAAAACGTCAAGACTGGGCCAAGAAATATCATAAGACTGATTTTTCTAAGGTTTTATGGACTGATGAAATGAGAGTGAGTCTTGATGGGCCAGATGGATGGGCCGTGGCTGGATCAGTACAGGGCAGAGAGCTCCACTCCGACTCAGACGCCAGCAAGGTGGAGGTGGGATACTGGTATGGGCTGGTATCATCAAAGATGAGTTTGTGGGACCTTTTCGGGTTGAGGATGGAGTCAAGCTCAACTCCCAGTCCTACTGCCAGTTTCTGGAAGACACCTTCTTCAAGCAGTGGTACAGGAAGAAGTCAGCATCGTTCAAGAAAAACATGATTTTCATGCAGGACAATGCTCCATCACACGCATCCAAGTACTCCACTGCGTGGCTGGCCAGAAAAGGTCTAAAGAAGGAAAAATAATGACATGGCCTCCTTGTTCACCTGATCTTAACCCCATAGAGAACCTGTGGTCCCTCATCAAATGTGAGATCTACAGGAGGGAAAACAGTACACCTCTCTGAACAGGGTCTGGGAGGCTGTGGTTGCTGCTGCACGCAATGTTGATCGTGAACAGATCAAGACACTGACAGAATCTATGGATGGCAGGCTTTTGAGAGTCCTCGCAAAGAAAGGTGGTTATATTGGTCACTGATTTGTTTTTGTTTTGTTTTTGAATGCCAGAAATGTATATTTGTAAATTTTGAGTTGTTATATTGGTTTCCCTGGTGAAAATAAATAAGTGAAATGGGTATATATTTGGTTTTTGTTAAGTTGCCTAATAATTATGCACAGTAATAGTCACCTGCACACACAGATATCCTCCTAAGATACTAAAACTAAAAAAGCCCCACTCCAACTTCCAAAAATATTCAGCTTTGATATTTATGAGTCTTTTGTGTTCATTGCGAACATAGTTGTTCTATAATAAAAATTAATCCTCAAAAATACAACTTGCCTAATAATTCTGTACACTCTGTGGTTCCCGTTGTGGCTTCTGGCAGCAGATTGTAGAGTCTGACAGCAGCAGGAAGGAAGGACCTGCGGTTTCTCTCCTTCACACAGCGGGTGAAGCAGCCTGTCCCTGAAGGAGCTGCTCAGTGTTGTTAAAAAGTCCTGCATGGAGTGGGACGTTTCCTCCATCAGAGATGAAAACTTAGCCATCATTTTCCTCTTCATCACCACCTCCACCGGATGGGGGGGCGTCCCAGGACAGAGCTGGCCTTCTTAACCAGTTTGTTCAGTCTCTTCCTGTCAGCAGTCGAGATGCTGCTGCCCCAGAAGACCACACTATAATAAATAGCTGATGCCATCACAGCAATGGTGGCCAGTGTCGGTCCTCGAGAGCCACAATCCTGCAGGTTTTCCAAATTTCCCTGCTCCAACACACCTGCCTTAAACTAATGAGTCATTGTGCAGATCCTTATAGGCTGTTGGATCCATTTAATTTGAGTCAGGTGTGTTGGAGCAGGGAAATTCGGAAAACCTGCAGGATTGTGGCTCTCGAGGACCGACGTTGGCCACCCCGCTTTAAAGCTTCATAAACCGCTAGCCTGTTCACAGCTAACTGGCTCGCATAGATAAAACCTACTGGGTTTAATGGTTCTCTTTACTCAGAACAGACCCTCTATCATCATCATTGCTGATGAAGGTCCTGCTGCGCTTCCCCTCCGTTTCCTCTCCTCGGAACAGGTAGCAACACGTACTGGCAAACAGCCATCCAGGCTTTACAGGATCTGATTATTTACTGCCACCAGGCTTAACCAAAGAACCAATGGGCTGCATGTTGACGTGTCTCATGAGCTTATGTGATGACTGGATGAATAAATTACTCAGGCACAAGGACCACTAGGAGAGGGGTTGGTGTTTAAACATTTGAGTAGGCTGGGAGAAATATTAAATAAAAAAAATCAGCCTCTAATTTTTATGTTGTGTTGGCATGGTGTGAAGAAAAAAAAAACAAACCCTCGAGCAAGTTACGAGGTATGGGAATGTTGGCGGCTCTAGTGTAAAAACATCCAGGTGGTGATCCGGATCACCACCAGAATGTAATCAGTTATTCCTTATTCCATTTCAGAGATTTCCCTAAAGATTTAGTCTGTCCATTACTTTTTGAGTTATGTTTGCAGGCGGGCAGTTAGGTAGACACACGCTGAAAATATAACCTACACCTTGTAATAAAACCATAACTGTGCTTACCTCATATTTTGGCATTCCAATTATTGTTGGGAAAATAATATTTGGGTATTTCTGATCAGCAAATCCTGCTTTCATCAAACCAGATCCCGTATCTAGTACTATGGGAGTCTTGAAATTGGCCATCTGCAAGAAAAAAAAAAAAAGGAAAATCAATATAACTGAATTTACAGCAGTGAGTAGGATACTTATCAAAACTGGTCAGTTTGATCAATAACCTGGTTCATACTAATTTTAAATCTGTTGTGTTCTACAGTCCTTATAAAACTGCACCTTCTTTCCTTTTGGCTTTTCCCCCGCAGGGGTAGCCACAGCAAATCATCTACTTCTTTCTGACCCGGTATGGAAGTCGTAGGATGCGTTCGTTCGTACATTTGGCACATTTTACGCTAGATGCCCTTCCTGACGCAACCCTCTTCTCCGGCCCTCGGAGAACACTGGCTCATGCCCCTCTTGGGTCTGCAGATGCTGGGGATTAAACCCAGGAGCACATACTTGCAAAGCATGCGCTCTACCACTGAGCTACATCCTTATAATACTGCATATACATTTTATTTAGTTTAAAAAAATAAAATGTATTTATTAGAAAGACTAGAACATAAAAGATTTTAAACCAGCATGAACATAGATTTTATATATTTGTACCTCCTATGGGCCCACCACCCAATGGGAGGGGTCATAAGGGTCGGGTGCAATTTGAGATGGGCGATGACTGAAGGCAGGAACCCTACGGATATGGAATGTCACCTTTGGTAGGGAAGCTTTGTACGAGGTTGAGCGGTTTTGGCTCCCGGTGAGAGGTGCCGTGCAGGTGTAGGCATACTCATTCCCCCCTGGCTTGGTGCATGTACCTTAGGGTTTACCCTGTGGACTAGAGAGTAGCCTTCCTCCTCCTTTGGATGGGGGGTGGGGCCTAACTGTCTACAAAACAAATAGTAGTTCAGAGTTCCCACTCTTTTCTGAGTTCTTGGACAGACTGTCTGGAGGGGTGCGATTAGGAGGAACAGCCCTCCGATCGGAACCCAATTGGTGTTCAGTTGTTGGACTTCTGGGCTCATCGTGGATTGTGACTAACACCATGTTCAGTCCTAAGTGTCCACAGAGGGTCCACGTGTACACTTGGAACCAGGACAACCTACGAAGGTCTGGGCGATAAACCTTAAATTTACCAATACCGAAACTTACAACGATAACCAACCTAATTTTGTCAGGGAGAGACGCTCCACTAACATGGAGACGAGATGGCAGTGATGCCGTTTGTCTGAAGTGTTGATGAGTTTCTTAAATCCTGGGTTGTTCTGTGTTAACTGAGCTCTGGTCTTTGGCGATAAAAAGTTTGTGTGTTTATAACGTTTGTCTCTCTGCGTCTCTGGGAGCTGATGGATTATTTAGTGTCGCGTCCGGTCGCGTCGCAAGCCCACGTGTGCACGACTATGTGAATGAGCGCAACTTTTCACATGCATGAATGTTGCCTGTCGCTTGGCTGGAGGAGGCAGCGATTTTCGCCTCATCGTGCAAGTTCAATAGAAAATGATGGAGAAGGAGCAACGTCACCTCCCGTGTGTCCAGCCCATAACTTGAGGTGTTTGCAACTCGACCAAAGCGGTTGTGGGAGGAGTCTGCAGCAGAGCGCTGCAATGCCAGTTGCGCTCGATTTGCAACTGAAAACAGCACAAGAGGAAACTGAGAAGGAGCAAATAATCAGTTTATTTCGTTTTTATGCTCGTTGAAAACCCAGATCGTAATTGAGATTAAAAGCCCTCATGTTACTGCACCCCGTCTGGTCTGTAACAAGAAGGTAAAGAGACAGAGAAGAAATGGAGTAGAATTCAAATGCTGAAGCGGCTGCTATGGTGGTGAACGTAGGTGTGGTCGAGGATGAGTAGCAGCTTCATCGATGTTTTTGGTGGAGTTCATAGCCGATGACGGGGCGCTGACCAAAACCATCAAATCTGACATCCGTGCGAACCTTGATGACAAGTTCTTAGATCCCCCCACTGTAGAACTTTTGGACAGTTTTGTTGACTCCAGATTCAAAGCAGCATACATTTCTACAGACCGTGTCACCGCCACTCAGGAGAAAGTGAAAACAGATGAAGTCAGCAGCTGCAGTCCACACAGGAAGTACTGCAGCGAGCCCTGAGCCTCAGCTTTCTAAATCATCAGAAGTAAAGAAGCCAAAGAGATCACTGGGAAGCTTTAGGCAAAGTGAGGCTACCCCTGTAACTGCTCCCACTGTGTAACCTGACCATGCAATAGAAGCTGAGCAGCTACTCGGTGTCTCCTGTGCACGATAGTGAGGGGAATTCACTAGATTGGTGGAGAGAGCATCAGGTACACTTTCCCACTCTAAGGCCTGGTACACACAAAGATTATCAGGCAGTTTTTGCCTCTGCCTCAGCGTTGAGGACAGCAAACGCCCAATTATCTTCAGTCTAATAAGATTTTCCAATAAAATGATTTGGTCTGAGGTGTGTTAAGAGCGAATTTGTCCATATAAATCGGGTCGTGGCAGACAATCCAAAGTATTAAAACATGTTCAATATTTACAACTAAAAATCTGGAAGTGTGAGGAAAGCCGACGATTCCAGAATTGTGACTACGTGGATGGTGACGTGGAACAGAATGTAGCCAATCAGAGCCCGAGCTGACCGGGGAGAGCAAAGAAAGATATAAAGTCCGTGTTCACGCCGTCTCCAGTCTCATTTTTTCCAGTTCTGGCTTTTTCTGTTAATAGTTGCAAGACCACCATCATTCCCTCGTCCTGTATGTCCTCTTCCATGCTGGGTGTTGTGTTTTCCGGTTCTTGATATGGTTCTTCTACGTTTTTGTTAGACCGCGTTAGGTCACACGAGATTTCCGACTCAGAGGACCAGATTCTAGATCAGTTGCGGGACAGCATCGTTATGTGTGTGTTGTTCTGTGATGACTGTCGGAGTCACCACACATGCCTGATTTTTTTCTCCTCGTGTGAGCAAAGTACCTTTGCATCCCAGACACTAGCTCTGCATCCGAGCGGGTTTTCAGTTCTGACGGAAACATTGTGACATGATCCTGCCTCAAACCTGATCTGGTAAACATGCCAGTGTTTCTTAGCAAGAACCTGGACTATTCAGATTCACATTTACAACACTCGTCTGAGTAAACGGGTCAGGATACCAAGTCTGTTGCCCCCTTTTTGAAGAGCCCTGTTCAAGCCCCTCCTAATCTGAATTGTCAGTCTTCTATTGACATTT
Organism: Melanotaenia boesemani; assembly: GCF_017639745.1. NCBI lineage: Eukaryota > Metazoa > Chordata > Actinopteri > Atheriniformes > Melanotaeniidae > Melanotaenia > Melanotaenia boesemani. The sequence continues at coordinate 114,103 of NC_055703.1, forward strand.
TTGTTTATGGCATTATTTGTTTAGAAGTGACTAAACACAGAGGTGGGCCTGTGCACACGATAATGGCATTATTTCCTTATAACTGTTTACAAGAGACTACCTTCATGGCCTTCAGAGATAGATCTTTGCACACGATGGCATTACCTTTGCACAAGTCATTGTTTACTTTTCCAAATGGAAAATGTGAAATTTATTTTATATATAAGTTACTTTCTTTACAAGGGAGGCCACTTGTTTCTCCCTTTACAGAGAAACGGATCACTTGACAACTCAAATGTGACCATTTTCAAGTAATGCAAGCTATTTATAATATCCACATTTAGAATGTTTATAAGAGATTGTATTTTTAATACTTTGTGTTGGTAGAAGGTTTCAGTTTTACACTATTAAACTTGTTCAGTTGCACTTAGTTAAATAAATCTTAACTAAAAGTACTTAATTGGTATTTTCTTTTTCAAACAGTGTAGTTACAGTCCTTTAAAGTGGCAAAAAAAAAATGCAATTTATAGGTTGAGGGGAATCATACTATCATAACTGGAGGGGTGGGGGGGTTATCGTCCCTTAATCGTTAGAGATGTACTGCTCAATACATAGTGATATTGATTTGAGGCCATATCACCCAGCCCTACTTTGTAGTCATGCCAGACTTGTAGTCGCATGTCTTGGACACTCGGGTGAAAAGAGGTGCAGAGCTGTCAACCGATCGCCACCTGGTGGGGAGTTGGCTCAGATGGTGGGGTCGGTCAGGCGGAGTCCCCTGTCAGAGAGCTCTTCAACTCCCACCTCCGGGACATATTCAGGTTGAGGTTGGGGACACTGAGTCGGAGTGGACTGTTTCACGCCTCCATTGTTGAGGCAGCCGAAAGTTTGTTGGTACATGTTGTGGTGTGTAAACCCCAAACTCGGTGGACGGATGCCAGGGTCCACCTATCAGGCCTTTTTGGCTTGTGGGATTGTGGAGGCCACTGATGGGTGTCAGCAGGCTAACAAAACAAAACAAAAAAAAAAACCATCCACACTTTGCTTTCAATGTGGAAGCAAAGTGTGGATGTTTTTCTTCTGATTGCATGGTTGGGTTCATAGTTGGGATGTAAATCCTCACCAAAGCAGATTCAATACATATCTCAATATGCTGCCAGCAATATGATACATTAACGATGCAGTGAAGCCCCCTGCTGATTCAATGTGATATAATTCACCCCGTTCACGATGCAATGCAACCCGTTAATAATCTGACAACGATTTGACTTCATACAATGTGATTCAGTTCAATACGATTCATGATGCAATCCAAAAAACAATTTACAAACCCACATCTGGTTTCTTAACATTACAATTCTTTGTCCTCTCTCTTTAACGTAATGATAGCTCACACTGGCGCACACATCAAGTTTTAACATCGTCTATGCTGGAATACTTTAAACCTCAAGTCTTCAAAAGGTAAGTTTAGAGTCTGGAAAGTAAGAGCAACTGAAGGCTCTGCTCCCCATAGTGCTGAGGCAGGCAGAGGGCACAGTGGAAGGAGGAGGATCTTAGGGAATGGACTCAGGTGGCAACGTGAGGAAGGTTATAGATGGCTTTGAAAGTAGGAGTATTAATGTAATTCTTTGCTTCACCAGCAGCCAGTGAAGTTGCAGCAGATGAGGGTGAAATGATGTGAGAGGGTTTCACTTACCAACTACATGATGTGGCCAGAACAGCACCTCATCTCTCTACACCATTTCTGTATTGAATACAGTGAGTGTCACTCCAACCCAGAGCTTCAGACAATGTTTGGCAGCAGTAATAGTTAAATGAAGTTGTTTCAACATCATTTTTCCCAAGCTGATAAATTAGTATGGATCCAGATCCAATTTTACTTCCATTGTCTAAACTTTATCATACCCAGGATATAGTGAAAAGGAGACAATACAAACCCTCGAAAAAACACTATAACAATCTGACTTTTAATCATATTTAACCAATTCACCTGGAAGCTACATACCTTTGCAATATCATCATCAAGTTGGGTCTTCATCCCTTGTGATCTGCAGGAGGATACCCTCATAGCTTCAGAACTTAGAGCCCCATTAGACGAGTCCTCCTCCAGTTCATCATCCCCAATTGGCTCAGACTCAGAATGGATTTGGGGCAGTGACTTGATCTTCTCTGCTGGCTGCAGAGAGCATGCAGGTACCACTGACATGGCCTCTTCATCTTTTGTGGTCATTTCAGAGAGTTTTGCTAATGATGCACCACAGCCATCTGGGACTGCATTGTTATTGTTGTTATTACTGTACTCTTTTACATTTGGATTGAAAACCAGGTCTGGATCTATATTTTCAAGTGCCTTATCTTGTGCATTACAGGGATTGTGAGAAATAAGTTTAGTTGAATAAGGTGAAAGGCCTTCCTTCGTGTCAGGAGAAAGACTGTCGATTCCACCTGGATCAAAGGCTCCTTCATCTGGCCTCAATTCAGAGGTTAAAGAAACTGACTGGCTTGCATTTGGTTGGATTCCCACCTCAGATGGTTCCCTCAGATCTGAAGTACTGTTTAAGATGTTTGCTTCACATAAAGAGTTTTTATCTTTACAAGCATCTTGGCTCCAGGAAAGTGGGAATTCCTCTTCTGCGACATTCAAACCCAATAATGCTTGAAATGTTTCAGAATGGCAGACCCCAGAGTTGTTCTGGACCAACAATAAGTTCTTTCTGGGAAGTGAGAGACACTCTGTGGCTTTGTCCTTGCTCCTGTGCATATGCTCTTCATCCAAACCCTTCTCTAGTTTTTCCACCTCTCTTTTTTCCTTTTCCAGCTGTAACCGGAAAGCCTCAATGTCTTTGTTTATATTTAAAGGCAGCTGTGTAACCAGAGGTGTGCTCTCAGAGGGTTCAGCGGGAGGACTTTCTGAGGAGCACCTGAGCTGCTGGATCTTGAACTTTTCTTCCAAGATGAGCTCATCCAAGATGTGGATCTTTCTCAGCTCCATCAGCAGATTTGGCCTGATGTGAAACGACCCTTCATCTGTCCTCACTTCAGCCTCATCGTCGAGGTGGTCATCCACACAGTCGGCTAATTCAGGTTCACTGAGGCTGTCTGATTCTCCAGAAGAAAGACATTCATCCAGGCCAAGAACACCAGCTTCAGCTAGCTCACTGGATGACATCTTCTAAAAGACAAATACACAGATAATACACACAACATGGGAGTAAGTGTTGCATGTCTGAAATGAACCACTAAAAATGAGCTGGAGAAGACTATTCAAAGGGAACACAGCAGCCATCTTAACAAGACAAGAATAATAAAATACTTCATAGAGACCAGCGGCGTCCAAAGTCTGTCCTCAAGGGCTGCTGTCCTGGAGTTTTTGAATGTTCCCTGCTGCTACACACCTGAATCAGATTAATGGATCAACATGTTCCAGCAGAACTTAACAAGCTGTTGAGAGCCATTTAATTTCAATCAGGTGTGTTGGAGCAGAAAAACATCTGAGACCTGCAGGACTGCAACCCTCGAGGACTGAAGCTGGACAGAGATACAGACTGCCTAGGGCACCAGCTGCAGGAAGGGGAGCAGCTGTGTAGTCAAATACTCTATATAAATATAGACTATTATCTGAACTAAAAGATCCAATCTCTCTTCCAAGTTCGAAATGGGAGGCCGACTTATCCAATAATCGTAATCAAAATACATCCAACCATCCATTTTCTGCCGCTTTTTCGAGGTTGGGTCCCGGGACAGCTGCCCAAGCAGGGAAACTGCTTGTATTTGCGATCTTGTTCTTTCGGTCACTACCCACAGCTCATGACCATAGGTGAGGGTAGGAACGTAGATCGACCGGTAAATCGAGAGCTTTGCCTTTTGGCTCAGCTCCTTCTTCACCACAACAGACCGATGCAGAGTCCACATCACTGCAGACACCGCACCAATCCGCCTGTCCATCTCCCTCCATCCTTCCCCCACTCGTAAACAAGATCCTGAGACACGTGAACTCCTCCACTTGGGGAAGGACCTCATTCCCAACCCAGAAAAAACACTCCACCCTTTTTTCCAGCTGAGGACCATGGTCTTGGATTTGGAGGTGCTGATTCTCATCCCAGCTGCTTCACACTCTGCTGCGAATCGCTCCAGTGAGAGCTGAAGATCACGGCTCGATGAAGCCAACAGAACCACATCATCCGCAAAGAGCAGAGACACTGAGAAAGCATTTGATGGGAAAACTGGCTATATTTGGAACAGACTAGAGAAAATGGGTTTTCATGCAGATTTTATTAACTGGGTTAAAGTATTGTACTCAGGACCAATGGATACCAGGGCTCCAGACTAACATTTTTTACGAGGAGCACAGTTACTTCAATTTTTAGGAGAACAAGCAGAAAATTTAGGGGTGCACACTGAAATCACCTTCTGGGTAAGTTTGGGGTGGTCTTTGTGGTGGGGTGGCTGGGGTTTGTACTCTGGGATTGCTGCTGATTGCCCGGGGATCTGGTCTGCCTCTAGCCTCCGTAGAGGCATGGTAGCATTTGCATGATCACACTCGCCTCTGATCACTCCTGACTCCTCATACTCTGCATGCTGGCAAAGCAAATCTGTTCGGCACAACACAGCAGCCAAACCACAGTTCTGTTGCTACCATGCTGGACAGGACAAGTTAAAAAACAGATCAAAAAACAAACAAAAAAAAAAAAAAGACAAGATTCTGGATTCTGGCTGCTAGCTCCCACAGTTTTTGTCCCACCGTGATGAGACAGACAGCTTTGTAATCATCAGAGTCTCTGCTCTCATATGACATCATGTGGTTTCCTAGAAGTGGAGAAATTAGCTCTAAAAAGTGGACCGTGCTGTTCATGTTTTTCTAACATTCCCATATAACTGCCTGGGGTTTGAACCATTTGGTCTGAATGCCAATGTTTGGTAGAGTCCTATAGCTGAGTTTCTCCTTGTCATGTTAGGAGTACTACTTCGTAATGTGGACAAACCTTCTGTATTGTATCTCATGCTGCCCCCCGTATGGAGGGGTCTCACCAAGAAGGGGTTAAAACACATTTATAAAGGACATTATGGCATTTTTGGTAAAAAATAAATAAATAAATAAACCACATAAAAAACATACTCCAACTTCATCAGCCTGCTCTGTCATTTAGATAGATAACTAGTGGTGAACTTCAACTCTAGTCATCCATCCATTTTCCTCTGCACATCCAGGGTCAGGTTGTGGGGGCAGTTGCTGAAGCAGGGAACCCCAGACTTCCCTCTACCAAGCCACTTCTTCCTGCTCATCTGGGGGTAACCCAAGGCGGCCCCAGGGTCTTTCCTGGGGTCTCCTCCTGGTGGGACGTGCCCTGAACAACCCTCCAGGAAGACCAGACGCCCGAGCCACCTCATCTGGCTCTCACCATGCAACTCTACTCTGAGCCCGTCCCTCATGACAGAGCTTCTCACCATATCCCTAAAGGACAGTCTGTCCACCCTGTGGAGGAAACCCATTTCGGCCGTTTGTATTTACAATCTCATTATGGTGACTACCCACAGCCCGTGACCATAGGTGTAGGTAGGAACATAGACTGACCAATAAATTGAGAGCTTTGCTTTTAGGCTCAGCGACTTCACCACAACAGCCCATCATAGCATCTACATCACTGTCGATCCACCTGTCAAGCTTCTGCTCCACCCTTCCTACCACATGGGTAAACCCTTACATACATACAGGCACCAAGCCAGGGGGCAATGAGCATGCACACACCTGCTCGGCGCCTCTCACCGTGAGCAACTCCTGAATGGAAGAGGGTCAGTGGTTCCAGAGCCAAATGCCATGCGTCGAGGTGAGTCCAACTATATCTAGCCGGAACCGCCCAACCGGGCCCCATGGGCATAGGCCCGGCCACCAAGGGCTCTCCTCCATGCACCACCTCCAGCCCTGGCTCCAGGGGGTGTGCACCAGTGACCCACGTCCTGGCAAGAGAAACTTGGCTCCATTAAGGTTTTTCTTCATGGGGGTTTGCTGAGCCACACCTTGTCTTTGAATCTCTAACCACTTTATAAAAAGGTCATTGCCACCTTTCCTGAAGGAGAAAAACTACATAATCCAACCGATGTCGCTGCTGAAATGAAGTTAGATTCCTAATTTATGTTTAACTTACTATACCGCAATGGTCCTCACTGTCCCACAGAGGCCACACATCCCTCCCATCCTCTTTCCTCAGCAATGCATCCAGCACAGCTTCCTGAACCAAAACATTTTCCTCCTCCTGAAAACATAACATTCAACCACTCAGAAGATCTACAGAGGAATCAATATGCAACCTCATGAATCGAAATACATCCAAGATGTAAATTTTCAGAGGAAAGGAGAAGTGGATTGCTTGCCTCCAGGATTTCATCAGTCCTGTCCAGGATTTTTTCCACCTCTCTGTGACTCTCCTGCTCCTTCACATCCCAGTCCTTCAGGGAGATGGTCATACCACTGAAAACAGAGGGGAAAAAACGTATTCCTCCAGTACATGAAATCAGAAAAATAAATTCTACAAACCCATTCTACTCAGATCACAATTTCATTGTCTCATTTAAAGTAGGAGTCACTATGGACAATTCATGTTAATCATTTCAAAAAGAGAATAAGAGAATCTGTGGGAGCTTAAAAATTTTCACATTTTACCCAAATAGTCTTCCCTGCTCAGCAAAGACAAGGTTAAGATGACGTTAGCAACCATTTAATCATTACCAGTCAACATTTGTTCAACAACGCCCGAGTCTCAGAACTGAACAGGGTTTACAACAAGCACTGTGGTGTAATTTTGCCTTTATAAAGGAGCTAACTGATGCAGAAAGCCTGAGACTTTCTAAAAGGTTTCTACATCTCACAGCCTGTGGTCGAAGACAGCGATTTCTGGAAGTGATCCCGAGACCATGCAGTGATTCCCAGTAAAGAATCATGTCCATTTGTAATGCAGTGCTTCACCAGCATCCAGTTTGAGCTTTGTTTCGTCCCACGCACACAGAGATTCCTTCAAATTCTTGATTTTCATATTATACACGGGCGATGGTGGGATTTTCAAAGTTTACTATTTTATGTTGAACATTTTTCTGAAATTGGTCATTTTTATACACAGTTTGTCTCAGACTGGCGAACCTCTGTTCAGCTTTCCATCTGAGATTCTGCCTGTATGAAATGCTGCTTTTATAACCAGTCATGTCACTGACCTGTTGCCACTTAACCTAATTGTTAAAAAAAAAAAAAAAACTGGAGAAGCATTTAATTGCACCAATTACTTTCCAGGCTTTTGCTGCCATCAGATTCAAACTCTCAAAAGCTAATACTTCAATAAAATGCCTCCAATTTAAAATCAAAGATTTTGGTTTTGTTATGTTTCCATTTGCTTTTTTCTTTCTGATTAAAATCCAACAAATATATATTTCCAGTCTGGGTTGATTATATTGGCTCTTTGAGCTTTAAAATGATGGGTTTTAAACTCCCACACGTCATCTGTGTCCTTACAAATACGGGGTATTTCCAAAGTATGCTTCCCCTCAGATGAAATTCAGGAATGGGGGCACCATAGTTCACTTCTCATTTTTTAAATTCCTGGAAGCCGACAAAACAATCATGTTTAATCTCATTCACATTTAGCAGCTGAGCCGAAAGAACCACACACTGTTTGTTGCAACAACAACTACAACAATTACATTGTACTGCAGTTTCTGGATTTTCAGATTTTTTGCTGTAAAATGTCCCCAAATCCAACATGCCTGAGCCCTTTCAAATGTTGTTCTTTTGATAACTTATAATATTCCTTTACTTGTTTACACACACACACACACACACACACACACACAGTATCACCCTCTCCCCCCAAAAAAGATGGCAAAACATTACCCATCAACAGGATCTGGATTCTGGTCGTGTAGGTCATAAGAATCCCAGAGAAGAGTGGGGATACCCTCCGTGGTGCAGACAGACTGGTCTCTTCCATCATGAATTGTGCTGGACAGAATGTTGTGCATGGGGCTTAGTTCAGGATCAGGAGGATTCAGTATCCAGTCCATGCTTCGTGACCCTGGGGGCTCAGAGGTGCTCATAACCTCCGTCTGAGTGGGCTGATCTCGAGACCTGTTGGACTGGTTGGCAGCCGCATCATGAAGTCGACATTCTCTCTTTTGTGGTGTTGGATTCTGTGTAATGGTGACAGTGTAGGAGTCTTCCAAATCCTCCACCGGCAAGCTGAGCCAGGGATTGTTGGGTAGAGCAGCCGAACGCTTCACTTTGATCTCGAAATTCAGGAAGTCCACCTCTGCTTTAGGCTTGATCTGAATGATAGCCATGGAGGAGGCTCCCACAGAGCCCAGATCAAACTCTTCTTTTTGACCCTCACAATCTGAAATACTGGAGATGCTCTCATGTATTTGACACTGCCTCAGGGTGGCCGTCACAGAGTCCCTGTTCCCAGCTAACGTACACAGACCAGCCGCTACTTCCTTCCTCGCACAGGCCTTCAGCTGGCTGCTCCCAGCTCCATCAAAACCAGAGTCAAAGGAGCTGAGGGAAGGGGGCTTGTATTCAGGTAAAACCATTCCAGGAGTTACAGGTAAAGGAGATGTTCCAGGAAGATGGGCTGCTTCACATTTTGTGACGTTAGGCTCTGAAGGGCCGAGTGAAGCATCATTAGTCTGTTCATCTGCAGCGCCCTCCGAAGAATGAGTCAGATGGTTGTTACACAACAGCTCATACTGCCACTGCAACGCCAGCTGAAGCTGCTCAAAAGACACAGGTCCAGAAGAAATTAGGAGTTTCCTCAGGGTCAAGCACCTGTAAAAGCAAAAAACAACAAAAAATAATAAATAAGTGCTGGGCAACAATTAAAATCTTTAATCGCAATTAACTGCATTGTTACACGCAAAATGTCCTCTTCCCTTTCAAAGAAGGCTTACTGCTAGATAAAGAAAATGCATTAAAGTTTGGTTTACAGACGTTAATCAGGGGTCTGCAGGGTCTGGAGCAGCAAGGGGCTCTCTGGACCTTCCACAACGGCTCTTAATACATGGCCAAGAACGCTAAAAACAAATGTCTTGATTTACAGGTGTAACAGATGCAGGTTTTTAGCATTAGGTTTTTCAGCTTTGCTCATGGAATAATTGCACTGAATTTCCACAATATAATGACCCCAAAAGCACCAGTAATATTTTTTTATCTGTTTCTCTTGTCATTAGGTGAGAAACTGTGGGCGTATTTTCTTTTTTAAACATTTTTCACAAATATCTACATCCATAGAAGAAAGTCTGTCCACTTCAAACATTTCATGTTTTCTTTATTTTAAAATCTAAAATGTGGTTCTTCAAAAATGACAAATTTCCTATAGTACATATTTAGGTCTCATCAGTAGTGTAGTGGTCCCTTGAAAAGCGAGAGTACCCCCCGTTTCTTATTTTTAGTAACACATAAAAAGGAAAAGTGACATGCAAGACTATTTTAACGACTCTTTTTATTATTATTATTATTATTATCATGTTATTCAAAGATTTATTTTGTTTTTCATAGTTTAATTTGTGGAACAACAGGAAAACTGAATGTCTAAATGAGTCTTACCTCTGAGAAATCTGGCTGCCTGCCTGTTGGAGCTTATCATCTGGAACGGCATTAGACAGATTGGAGAGATGAAGGAGCTCCTCCAGGTCCGGAGGAGGATTGTTCTTCTGGAAAGCAGAAAGCCTCCATCTCCATGCAGGGATGGTCCCGCAGTTCTTCCTCTGCCACTGAGCGTCTCCTTGAACACAAGTCAGGAGCTCTTGGAGGAAGTTTTCATGGAGCACCAGATTATACCAGCTGGTGGCCTAAATGGGTAAGAATATATGGCATTATCATATATATTTTTTTATACCATGGTCTGGGTGAATACTCTATTCTCATTGGCTGGAGGGTGTCCATTAAAAAGTGATAATGGACACCTGTGAAAGAAGTTCTGGTCAAATAGACTTATTGTTGTAAATTATTGCGCTGACTAAATGGTAGTTGGTAACCATGGCAACAGAAACTCAGATGCTGCAGACACGCCAGATCACGTCTGACGGCGCATCGCTGTGAAAGCAGCTTGCAGACTCCGTCAGTCCAGGAGAGACGAGAATGGAGCAACATTCTTTCGTCCCACAACGTCCCAACCAGCAGCGGTCAGAGTCCACAAACTTTACACCGGCAACGGTCAGAGTCCACAGACGTTAAACCGGCAGCGGTCAGAGTCCACAGACGTTAAACCGGCAGCGGTCAGAGTCCACAAACGTTAAACCGGCAGCGGTCAGGGTCCACAAACGTTAAACCGGCAGCGGTCAGAGTCCACAGACATTAAACCAGCAGCGGTCAGAGTCCACAGACGTTAAACCAGCAGCGGTCAGGGTCCACAAACTTTAAACCGGCATCGGTCAGAGTCCACAGACGTTAAACCGGCAGCGGTCAGGGTCCACAAACGTTAAACCGGCAGCGGTCAGAGTCCACAGACATTAAACCAGCAGCGGTCAGAGTCCACAGACGTTAAACCAGCAGCGGTCAGAGTCCACAGACGTTAAACCAGCAGCGGTCAGGGTCCACAAACTTTAAACCGGCATCGGTCAGAGTCCACAGACGTTGAACCAGCAGCGGTCAGAGTCCACAGACGTTAAACCAGCAGCGGTCAGAGTCCACAGACTTAAACCAGCAACGGTCAGGGTCCACAAACGTTAAACAGGCAGCGGTCAGAGTCCACAAACGTTAAACAGCCAGCGGTCAGAGTCCACAGACGTTAAACCAGCAGCGGTCAGGGTCCACAAACTTTAAACCGGCATCGGTCAGAGTCCACAGACATTAAACCAGCAGCGGTCAGAGTCCACAGACGTTAAACCAGCAGCGGTCAGGGTCCACAAACTTTAAACCGGCATCGGTCAGAGTCCACAAACGTTAAACCGGCAGCGGTCAGGGTCCACAAACGTTAAACCGGCAGCGGTCAGGGTCCACAAACTTTAAACCGGCATCGGTCAGAGTCCACAGACATTAAACCAGCAGCGGTCAGAGTCCACAGACGTTAAACCAGCAGCGGTCAGGGTCCACAAACTTTAAACCGGCATCGGTCAGAGTCCACAAACGTTAAACCGGCAGCGGTCAGGGTCCACAGACATTAAACCAGCAGCGGTCAGAGTCCACAGACGTTAAACCAGCAGCGGTCAGGGTCCACAAACTTTAAACCGGCATCGGTCAGAGTTCACAGACGTCGAACCAGCAGCGGTCAGAGTCCACAGACGTTAAACCGGCAGCGGTCAGAGTCCACAGACTTAAACCAGCAACGGTCAGGGTCCACAAACGTTAAACAGGCAGCGGTCAGAGTCCACAAACGTTAAACAGCCAGCGGTCAGAGTCCACAGACGTTAAACCAGCAGCGGTCAGGGTCCACAAACTTTAAACCGGCATCGGTCAGAGTCCATAGACGTTGAACCAGCAGCGGTCAGAGTCCACAGACGTTAAACCAGCAGCGGTCAGAGTCCACAGACGTTAAACCGGCAGCGGTCAGAGTCCACAGACTTTAAACCGGCAGCGGTCAGAGTCTACAAACTCTAAACAGGCGTCGGTCAGAGTCCACAGACGTTAAACCGGCAGTGGTCAGAGTCCACAGACGTTAAACCGGCAGCGGTCAGAGTCCACAGACGTTAAACCGGCAGCGGTCAGAGTCCACAGAGGTTAAACCGGCAGCGGTCAGAGTCCACAGACTTTAAACCAGCAGCGGCCAGGGTCCACAAACTTTAAACAGGCGTCGGTCAGAGTCCACAGACGTTAAACCAGCAGCGGTCAGAGTCCACAGACGTTAAACCGGCAGCGGTCAGAGTCCACAAACGTTAAACCGGCAGCGGTCAGGGTCCACAAACTTTAAACAGGCATCGGTCAGAGTCCACAAACGTTAAACCGGCAGCGGTCAGGGTCCACAGACGTTAAACCAGCAGCGGTCAGAGTCCACAGACGTTAAACCGGCAGCGGTCAGAGTCCACAGACGTTAAACCAGCAGCGGTCAGAGTCCACAGACGTTAAACCAGCAGCGGTCAGAGTCCACAAACTTTAAACAGGCAGCGGTCAGAGTCCACAGACGTTAAACCGGCAGCGGTCAGAGTCCACAGACGTTAAACCAGCAGCGGTCAGAGTCCACAGACGTTAAACCAGCAGCGGTCAGAGTCCACAAACTTTAAACAGGCAGCGGTCAGAGTCCACAAACGTTCAAATGCCACTATGGACATGCCAGTATCTTTATAAAATGACACGATCAACAGCAATTTTAAATATGTTGTTTCCTGTCTTTCTGTCTTGGTTACCTTACTTACATACTTGATACAGAGTAAATGGTGGATAATATTTCTTGCATATACATAGACATACATACATATATACACACATTACACCACCTGTCAGTGTGTATATATATATTATATATATTATATAATACATATATATATAAACTTGCCTTGTTGAAGTAGCTGTGGTAGTCGGAAACTGTTCTTAGGGTTTGAAGAATAAAATGTACAGCAGAGTGGAGATTCTTCTTCAGCTTCTGGAGATCCAGAGCCCAGCTCTCACTGGTCTGAGCTTCTAGTGGCAGGATCTCTGCCAACATGTGGGTCACATCTTCAGCACAGCGGATAAGACCCTGGCAGGTGAGATGTGAAGATCTGAAGTTATGAGAGACCCAGGAAAATGGACGACTGTACGTCCAACTAATAAAATCTTTGGGATTGTGGCAGGGTCATCTTTACCACTGAGAATTGATAACCCTTATGCCCTCCTTGGGTATTTCTGTACACTTCTAAAACTTATGTGAAGATCATTTCAGCTGTTTTCACACATAGTAAAATAAAATGTTCCAACAACTCTTTTCAGTTTTGTCTTTTTCTCTTTAATATTCTGTTGATGTATTTTGCACCTTCTGATGACCTTCATGGTCAAAAGTGTCCAGACACGAAACTGCTATATAATCACAGTATTTTATTAATAAAAAAAACTTCAATTTGACTGCCATTACCTACTAAACATTGTCAAGATTTTAATCTTTTAAATGCCTGTTTGATTTGAATGTTTGAAAAAAAAAAAAAAAACAGAACAAAATCTAAAATTATTCCATAAAAATGTTAGTGATGAGTCTCGACTATTTTGGACCATCCTATCAAAAGATCAGTAAGAAACTGATCTGATTGCATTCATATTTTTGCAGTATGAGATACTGCTGGTGGTGATCTTCGTAGCTAAAAATGTCCCATTAAAACTACATTTATTTTTTATCTTGTAGTCATTAGTTATAAATTTGATCTTTAATTTGGAAGAAAGTAGACATGACATTTGTACCAGATTCTCTAGATTCAAATGTAGGTAGATGCAGGAAATAATTGCCTGTTTGCCAGTTGTATTATGGAGCTGGAATCAACAAAGTTTTGATATTTATTATGTTAAAAATTATGCTTTGTGTTCTTAAAATAAATAATTTGTAATTCAACCAATTAAACTCTTAATTAACGGGGTTGAAATTCTTTAAATTATTTTTTTTTAACTTGTCCTGTCCAGCAGGTGGCAGCAGAATGATGGTCTGGCTGCAGAATGATGGTCTGGCTGCTGTGTTGTGCTGAACAAATTTGCTTTGCCAAGAGGAATTTATGGAATCTTAAAATTTATGTAATCTTGCTGGACCTGACCAGAGGGGACAAAAAAATGAAAGAAAAAAGAAAGAAAAAAAGAGAATAATGAAGAAAGCAAAAGGAAAGAATAAAAAAAGAGGAGACAGACTCATTAGATAGGCTGGATTGAAGGGTCGTTGCCTTCTAACAGACAACCAACTGCACTCCAGGAACCAGGGTACCATCAACCACTCTCTGATCCTCCTACACCCTCCCTCCTCCACCCACCCCTATCTATCCACCCTGTAACCCCACACTCAGTCTCCACTGCTCCGTACGGCATATCCACGAACACTGACTTTCACTCACCCACATCACACTTATCGTGTTCCTACCATGTCCTGTGGGAGACATCCCCGGTGGACCAGAGGATAGCGAGCCCCACCCGAGCAGCCCTGCCCACCATGCACTACCTGGCACTCCCCAAAGAAGTGGCTTGTGTGTTGTGTTTCTATGTCTCAGTGTAAAACAGAGGCAGGTCACCACAGGGTGCCGACGAGGCCACTTAGATGCCCCCCTCCGCTCCACCCAGCATGATGTTCACATCTTCAGAAATCCCTACGTGTGTGTAAGAGAGAGCGGGGAAGAGGTGTCTGGGGATTTAAGTCCAGAGGGAAGCAAGCTTCCCTCCAGAAGATAAGCCGCTGGCGGAAGTAGACACCTCTGTTCCCTGGGAGGACCCACAGGGCAAGACATGCGGAATAAAAGAGCAGCCCTTCCTCTGCCCACATACACACCGATGTTGTGTGTACAATTTTGCCACAAAAAGGTCCCCAGTGTGACTGACAGGCCATCACACTTGTATTTTTAATCAATTTTTTTATTTTTTTTTACATATCCCAGACTAATCACTATCAAACCTCATCTTCCCCAATATGTCAAAAATAATTCAGTTTGTGTGGGTTTTTTGTATTAAGTAAACAATTTGATAACAGGCATTCAAAGGGTTAAAATGCTAAAGAAAATTAATGTTGTGCGTGGACATTTCTGGCCATAAGGGTCAACAGATTACATGTGATGAGGCCAAAGGGTTAAGGATGTAAATGTAAAAAAGACTAAATGGAATAAGAATAGCATGGTGGGATGTTACTCCAGGTTGGAAGCAAAAACAAAGATCTTTACATCTTTACCATAGCAGGAGTGTGAATGGACGCCTCAAATTCAGACAGCAACATCTTGGCCTTTGCAGAATCCCTGGCAATTTCCACTCGGTACAGCTGAAGCTTCTCTTTAAGAGTTTCAATCCTCTCAGTGATCTTGCAAACAGAATTTAAAATGTAAATATGCGCCAGAAAAACATACCAGTGCAGGCAGAAGTTCATTTCAGGAGGGTGGAATTGGAAGTGATCTGGCTGTGATGCAACTCTTCTGGTAAGCTTGTAAATAATCAGCGAGATGCAGCAGAGCAAAAAGCTCAAGCTGAGACATACATCCTGTACATGAGGTAAGATTACTTATCAGCCAATAAAATGTGTAAATAAGGGGGTTCAACCAGGCCCACAGGATGGTTTTGGTAAATATGAAAATGACTGACGACAAACTCATTTATTGAGAGAAAGTGAACAATACCATTTTTCCCTTTGAGATTGAATTATTGTTATGTTTTAATTAGGCCTGGTCATGTTAACGCATTATTGTGTTATCGTATCAATTAATTATTTTTATCGCGTCAACAGTTTTGTTTTCCTCCAAAGTTCTTGCTCACTGGCTCTAAACAGAAAATCCACATGCAGAGGCTGCAAGTCCAGGCCTCTTCCTCCATGTCTGGTCCTGCTGCAGCGGTGCATCTCACGTAATCAGGAGAGAGAGGATTTATTAAAATGAAGAGACGTTTTCTGTCTGGCTTTTAAGAAAGAAGATATATGGTCCTCAAGGCACACTATCCTGCAGGTCTTAGGTGTGTCCCTGCTACAACACACCTGATTTACACAACGCCGTGACGAAACAACAGAGTGTGTTCAGTGGGAGGCTTGTTCAAGTCCGATGCAAGACAGAGAGATACAGAAGATCCTTCCTTCCAGCAGCTATCAGGCTGAAGAACAAAGCCCTTAATTAATTAATGCGATTGTTTTACTAAAAAATTACTACTATATTGAATTTCCCTTTGGGATTAATAAAGTATTTTTCATTCATTCATTCATTCATTCAAATTAATGGTTCTCTGACAAGCTCTGCACAAGTTTGATAATGGGCCATGAATTCAGCATTCGGGTAATTTTCAGATGTCAAGTTAACATACAAACTGTAAAAGCTGAGGTTTTGTTTTTTTTTAAATTTGGACGCTGAGGGCACTCTGCTCCGAGTTCATTAGCAGTTATTCCAGCATGAACAACAAACCGCTGGAGCTTGTTTAGGAAAACCAGCCCAAACGCTGGCGATAAAGGAAGCGTCTTCAGACCCACCTGCAGTGCATCGCTGCGTAGCTGGAACACCTGTAACTGTAAATGGGCTTTAGAAAACGCCTGTTGCCACAGCAGCTCCACTTTTTCCACAGCTGCAGTTATTCTGTACAGAACAGTTTAATATCAGACAAATACACATTTATACACAGCTTCTAATTTAGCCCAGTCAAATTTGATTGACACAAATTTGAGTTGCAGCAAAGAAATCGGTTCTAAATATGTAGTTAAAATAAATTATGGCACATCTGTGTGCGGCATTAATAAGAGCACAGCTTTGACTGGTACCTGCTGTGATTCTGGAGCATGTCGAAGGCGGTGTGTGTGAAGAGGGCCGTGCCAGCCATGGCCTGGTAGCACGGGTCCCTGTCAGGGTAACGCAGCTTGTCCACCACACTCTCACAGTGCCTCAGCAGCTCATCCAGACCCAGTTCTCTGAACACAACATGCACACAGAATTCACAGGTCAGCTGGTAAAATGAGTACAAAGAGACAACTTTTGTCTGATGTCAGAAGAAAGAATCTAATTTCAACAATAAAATGAATGTTGTGCTTCTTAATTTGAGTACAACCATCCTGATTTCTCTCTGGACTGATTTGTTAATGGCATTTATGACTGGTTGATTATTTCATGAGATCTCAATGCAAAGAGATGACTAATATGTTCTATGACTGCCTGTTTGAAATTAATCATGATGGTCCTGGTGGTTCCTTTGGCAATGACGAGGGCAATGTAGTTATTTACTCTTCCTAGACTATACTGTACTAGACTCAACAGTAACTGACTGTAATGTAATCTAGGCATTCACTCGTCTCTGGATCCTCATGGTGTTTCCATGGTGAATTTAGGGGCTATACCCGACTAAATGGACCACACTCCACACTGAACTGTTCAGTGAACTAAAGGAAAACCGCGGACATCTGTCTGTAAACAGAAGAGGTCATGCAGCAAGACGAAGCAGCTAAAAGGTCTGCTTGACGCTTTGTTTGACAGTGAATAAAAAAGAACAGGTTTTTGATCAAATTCACACAGAAACAGAAAGTAGTTCCCAACCTCTCAACCACAATAATGTTGAGTATACAGCAACCTGATGAAAGCTGCAGGGATCTTTCATGAAAAGTTTGAATGAAGATTGAAGCTGCTTCAACTGATCAGGTCCAAGTTTAGAAAGAAAAAAAAAAAAAAAAAAGAATTGTTTGCCTGATTTAAATTCCCTGAAGCAGGTTTTTCCTCACAGATGGCATCCCATCATGACAAAGACAGGATTCATTGGAAGTTCAGGGCGTTCGCTTAGGAATGACTAGGATATGGTGGTGAACTTTCCAACCTTAGAGAAAACTGAATGCCTTTCTGAAAATAAAGTTAATGTGTGAACGTACAGTCAGTTCGTCATTTGAAGTTAAACTGGACCAAAAGGAGAAAAGACTCAATCTCACCTCCTGAGCTGAAGGAACTTTGCTTCATTTACGGAGCAGAAGTGTTGGAGCTCGCTGATGCTAGATGGAAGCGGCAACCTGGACAAAGCCTGCAGGGTGGAGATGCACGAGGGCAGACACTGGACCACAGACAAGAACTCCTGAGCGAATGCATCAATTTCCTGCAGGGATCAGGAAATAAAGTCACTTCAGGATGAAAATCATAAAATATATATATTTATAGCCATAAAATCAGTAGACAAAGATTCTGTCTTTCTGACTTCACTATAGATGTACAATTCCATTTTTAAAAAAAAAAAAAAGTCGGGACGCTGTATTAAAGATAAATAAAAAAAACAGAATACAATGATTTATAAATCTCAACCCAAAAGACAAGTGAAAACTTGCAAGATCCCTCCATCTACAATGTTTAATACAAAACGAATCAAAAGAAATTCAAATTTAAAGGAATTTCTGTGCGTGGGACAAAGCTAAAAGGTCTAACTGGATGTTGGTGAATCCATAAATGCAGGTTAAAGCTCCATCATGCAGAGAAGAAGCCAGATGTGAACAGGATCCAGAACCAGCTTCTTCCATCTTCTCTGGACCAAAGCTCATTTAAAATGGTCTGAGGCAAAGTGGAAACCTGGATGAAGATGTGAACTAGTTTGTGGAAAGCATGGACGGCGTGTCCTGCAGACGAAAGAAGAGAGGGAGCATCCAGCTTGTTATCAGTGGCCAGGTGAAAAGCTGCATCTCTGATGGGATGGGGCTGCATTAGTGTCTATGGTGTGGGCAGCTTCCACATCTGTGAAGCTCCATCAATGCTGAAAAGTACATGGAGGTTTTAGAGCAACATCTGCTCCATCCAGACAACGTCTCTTTCAGGGAAGACCTTGCAGATTTCAGCAAGACGATGCTGAACCACATCCTGCATCCATCACAGCTGCATGGCTTCACAGGAGAAGAGTCCGGCTGCTGAACTGGCCTGCCTGCAGTCCAGACATTTCACCAGTACACAACATCTGGAGCTTCATGGAAGAAGAAATCCAGCACAAAGTCTAGGAGTCTCATTTATAAAACTGTGCGTAGCAAAGCAAACTACAGGTGGCATCTGCTGCATTTTAAAAGGAAATGCTGCGCACTTCTTTCAGATTTATCAAAGCGTGCACACGCACGTCCTACACCGGTTTCTGTTCATAAATCAGAATCAAATCTAAAGCAGGCTCACGTGAGGGAACGCCTTCCCAAGCCCACATGGTGGCTATAAAAGTTCAGGTGAACACCTGGAATAAATATTCATGATGATATTATTGCATGATGGTTCGGGAAGGAAAAAGAGGGAATAAGTGGATTTTTTTTTGGGGGGGGGGGTGAGCCTAAGATCCCGATGGACCACGTTGACAAACGTAAAAATGTTTAATTGGTGGCACGGAGTGGACATTACTGGTGTCAGAAAGGCAGAATAGTGGTAGCAGGTGGCTGATCCTGTCAACGCAGTGTTGGAAGGAAAAACATGCCAGAGGCCTCGCTTGATATCTCAGTTGGTAGGGCATCCGTCTCCCATGCGGGAGATCGAAGTTTGATTCCCAGAGTGGTGAATTCGTTTGCAGAAAAGCGTCTGCTAAATGACAGTAATGATGCCGGTAATGTATTCCTTTGTTTTATTGTATAAAATAAATATATAAAGATACATCAGAGACTGGTAGCAGTTTATTTAGAGGTAAATGTCTTTCTAGTTCCTGGGTGTTCCAGCTGGGTGGGCGGGGCTGCAGCTGTGGCTGGAGAGGGTGAGGCCAGAGACTCCACCAAGTACCACAGCTGTGTCCTCAGAGGAAGTCCTGCAGGTGCAGAGGGACACCATCACCGGTATTAACCAGGTGGACAAGGAGCTGCGGGAACTGGAGAATGTCTTGATGGACATTGGGACGACGATTAAAAAAGGATTGTGTAAAAATAAATAAAGGAAATCCTCCTCGCGTGTGCTTCATTAGCGTTGCATCACTTCTAGATGCTCCAGTCTGCGTCCAACTCTGCTGGATCTCAGAATAAATGACCGAAGCTTACTTTTTGCATATTTTTACTGACTGGTAAACGCTGGCAGCAGCAGACTCCTCCGCCTCATTTCCTAGATTTTATTCTGGACCGTTGGCGTCGCAGTTTCCTGTTTTCCCAGATTTTGTACGTACGCCTGGGTCAGAGTTTCTGTGGAGGTAGGAACATTTTCCTACCAAGTTTGGTTTTTACAAATCCCTAAAGTTGACTATATTTGGCGTACTCCTTTTTTTGTTCCTACGCCAGCTTTATAAATGAGGCCCCAGGACTGTAGAGCAGCTAAAATCCTGCATCAGACCAGAATCCGACAACATTCCTCTCCTAAAACGCCAGCAGCTGGTCTCCTCACTTCCCAGACGTTTCCAGACAGTTGTTAGAAGAAGAGGGGATGCTACACCATGCTGAACATCACCCTGGAACTACTTTTTACAGACTGACGTGTTGGTGCCATCAGGGTGATGACATTTGGATATTCCACTGCATCATTGTTTTTATTTACATTTTGTAGAAGAAATACTATTCATAAGATCAATCAATGTGAACCGAATATAAATGAATGTAATTAATAAAGTAAATGATAAAAGGAAATGATTACAAGTATGATTATTATGTATACACATTATAATCATACTTGTAAGCAGGCTGGTAATTTGAGACATACGTCTGGGGCAACTTTCATTCCTTAAAGATAAAATAGGTTGTTTACGATTCCGGCCTGCTCCAGTCTCAGACTTATGTTTTCGCCTCTTCAGGGTCCGAGGGAGAGATGGCTCCACTCGGTCTACACAGACCGGCGTAAAACCGTTTCTGTGTTGGACCTGTTGGAGTTCTCGGCTGACTCGCTCCCCAACTATTGTCTCATTAATCTTCTGTTAAATTTTATTATACTTTTACCCATCCAGACTCTTGGTCATTTTTCTACAAACAATTGTACACAATGCCACCGGTTGGAAACAGATTTAATTCATGTACTATACCCTTATCTAATTTTATATGACTTTCAACTCAAAATGTCATTTGTACTCATTTGAAAACCCACAGCCTGGATGTGGGTCTAGTTGAGCTTGTGTAGCTGCTTCCTAAATAGGTCTCCTATAGAAAGAGTTAATGAATGCGGTGACGACCTAGCTGAACATGACTGAATGTATATCTAATGAAAAGAGCTCCTTTCACTTGGTAATGAGGTCACCTGATTACACCAGGGCATTTTGCACAAGTTTCACCAAGGTAACAAACAATAGACTCCTGTCGCTTGGACAGATTTAATAAAAAGATTCACAAATGAACAATTGTTGAATTCACAATATTCCCTGATTACAAAGCAGTCATATTTACAGAGAATAAAACTTTGGTCATTCTATATAATTCTGTATCTTAGGTAAAGAGTAAATATATATCTGTGTGCTACTCATTTCATTGGTGTAGTCAAGATTAAATACTTGGACACACAATTACCTTAATGAAGCCAACCCAGCTCTGGTGACAGTACCTAAAGTATCCACCCAAGTGACAGCGGCAGCTGACTTCTGTCTATGTAGTTGAAAAGTTCTGGGACTTCTTCAGAAGGATTTTCTGCAAAAGTAATTTATTAGTGTTATTGGTTTAAGTGAAAAATAAACATCCTTTCGTTCTGCATTTTTCATCCGACTTACCCTGAAGGAGGCAGTGTAGGAATTTTGATGGAGCCAGAAGTTTCACCAGCTGCTTCATGGCATCCTTCTTTTTGGGCAGAATTATGTAAACACTGTGGAGAGTCTGCCTGTGCAGCTGAAAAAACAGGTGACCAGAAGGAATTTACAGCAGTTGGTTAAAAATAAAAATCTAAATTTAAGGCGTGCCCGTCATGCGTTGGTGGGCAGAGGGGACCATCTACAGTGGTGGTTCCCCTCTCAGTTTTAATTTCGCTTAAGCCTGGTACACAACGATTTTGGGGCTGTTTTTGTTCCAACCTCAGACTGCAAAAGCCGTCGCCGTCATCATGAGATTTCCCTGTCCAATTATCATTTGCTCTGTGGTGGTGTGTTACAAGCTGATTTGTCCCCGATAATCTGCTCCTAACGGGTCGTCGACAATCGGGAATACTGAACATGCTCAATGCTACATTTGGCATTTTGGGTGGGTGTGGTGGTGGTTTGGTGAGGACGGATTTGGGTCTCATTATCCTCTGGTCCACCAGGGGTGTCTCCCTGGGAGGTTTAAGTGTGATGTGGGTGTGTGAGAACAAGTGTTTGTGGATTCAATGTGGAGCTTGTGAGACACTATGGGGTGGATAGAAGGGGGTACGGGTGGGTGAAGGAGCGAGGGTGAGGATGGGTGGCTAAGGGGAGGATGGGAGAGTGGACGATGGTACCCTGGTTTCCTGGGTGAGCAGCTGGAACATTGGGGTGGGTGCTAGCCAACGCTGGGTGGTTGTCAGGGGGGCCTGGTCCTCCTGGGCATGGTGCGGGCCCTCTGCCTTGGGCCCTTTGCTCTGGCCACTCTGGATGGCCGGTGCCTAGCGGGTTCAGCAGCTGCTGATCTTGGCCCACCATGGCCTGTGCCACGTGACCGTAGGGGGCTCTGACTGTGGTCTTCCTCTGTCCCCATGTGGGTGGTTCTGGGGTAGACTTCGTGGTGGTGTGATGTGGGTTTGAGTCTGCCTCTGGCCTCCATGGAGGCGTGGTCACATATGTACGATCACACTCATCACTGATCCCTCCTCATTCTTCATCCTCTGCATGCAGACACAGTCACCAAGTTGTGCAGTGGGTTTATACACTAAGAGATGCTTTTGTTTAGTTTTATTTTTGTTTGTCCTGTCCTTTGTCTTTTTTTATTATTTGTTGTTGTCTTGGTTATATTATTACATAATTCAAAATAAATAAGATAAAAAAAAAATAAAATTAGCCTCTCAGATGTTCAAGCTCAAGCATTCCCAACAATTCCTCCACCCACCTTTTGTGCCTCCCACTCTTATCACTCTTCTCACATTTCTACCTTTGAACTTAAAACAATTTAAAAAAAAAAAATCTCTTCCCAAATTACAAATTCTGAAGAGACAAAACTCCCAAAGAAAATTTCCCAATATTTTCCTGCTTACTGCTTTTCAGTTGGACAGGATGAGCATCCCAAGTCAGTCCAATTATCATCCATCTTCCAAAATCTAAATTTGAAGTTGGCTCCTTACTTTTAAAACAACGATTAATGAATATGGAACATTAAAACACATCAACACTGTCCATCTACAAAACAGATTACCTCCAATCATCAGGCTCCTAAGAAAAAAAAAACCCTCCTAAACTACAATTCGTCTTCAACAAGTTATACTGATACTTTCTAGACAAATTAAATCATTTTCTGTTGGAGAACCAGAAGAAATCCAAAACAGATTAAGTCCATACAGTGTGGGACTTCTGAGGGTCTTTTCCCCCTTATCCCAGTAGTTTGCATTTATAGAATAAAAATCTATAAACAAGCCTGTGTGCAGGCAGACATCAGGCCCACAACCCCGACCACAGACGCTCTGAAACAATTCCTGAATGCAGAAATTTAAACACCCTCTCATAATCATGCTCATTTAATGCATTTTAACTGAGGCTTTTCCATTAAACAACCAAATCATGTGACCCCCACCACCCCCTCCTCTCACACAGGAATTCCACTATGGACGTGACGAAGGGAGCACAGCACTTTACAGATCCACTCAGACCGACTCAAACCACAGCTCCCTCAATAAGGTGGGGGGGGACTGTTGCATAAGTTTATGCTCCAAGACAAAAAACCTCTGGTCAAGAGGCTGATCACAAGATGGAGACGTCACTGTGTGTGTGTGAACAAGACATACTCTGGTCATGCCCGTGTATAATTCTAACAGAGGTAACTGCTGAAAGCCGCTTTCAGTCCCTTTGGAGTCCCTTCCAGTTTCTAAGAGGAACAACATGAATGCTGCAGAACAAGGAGCTTTCAGAATAGTCTTTTTAAAAAGATGACATAACGAAACATAGCTGACAAAATAGTTTAGTTTACTTGTCTTGTAATCGCCAACAATCCCATGCACGGCCTTGTTTAACCATCAGCCAAACTACAGAGGCTGGAAGTAAAATATAAATACTTAAAGCTGCAAAGTGCATCCAATATACAGCAGTTATGTTCCTGTATGTAGACAAATGGCTTGATCAAACCTACTGAAATGCAGGTTCAGATCATTCACCCAGTTCAGGTCTCCTCAGCCTGTGAGTGGGCATTTTGAAGCCTGAGATAGTTTTCAGGCTTCTCCACACCCCACTGATGTTCTGCTGTTGTAGCTGCTCCTCCATCATTCTATTGTAGCCTAGTACTGTACAGCTCCTTCTGTACTGTGCGCCTCCTCGTTTCCTGATCTGAAAGCTCTCTTCTTCATCAGGAGAGCTTTAATATCAGGGATAATCCACAGCTTGTTAGTGAGACACTGCAGCACCCTGGAGGGAACAGTGTTCTCAAAACATAGGTTAATGTAAAAGGGTTTTTAGATTAGATTTAGATAGATAAGAAACTTAGTCGTTTTGAGGCGTGCTTGAGCCTGGTAGAAATTCTCCCGCGTGTGGCAGGTTCTGGTCTTTGCAGTGACCTGGTTGCATTTGGATGATTACTGATCACCATTCATGCCTGAAATTTTGCTCTCACATTACTAACCTGCATGCTGAGACAGTCACTGTCGTCCAGTGGATTCAACTCACCAATAACTACAGTTCATGTTTCTTCTTATGTTTTTTCCAGCTTGTCTTTTTATAGGTGCTCCCACGACCATCAGCTTTGTTTTCTCAGAGATGTTTTCTGTGTCCTTTCAGGTGTAGCAGTTTTTCTAGCTTTTCCTGTTCAGAATGAACAGCTCATGCCAGGACTTTCCATCCGGTGTATTATTCTTTTTTTTTTTTTCCTTCTCTTCATTATCTTTCTCTTCCATTCCCCCATCCCTCATCAGGTCTATGCAAATTCAGCAACAGACATATTTTTAAAATGAACAACAATGCTCAAGAAGGGCCTTACATCCACAAAGCTCCTCTTAGCTAAGCAGATTTGTTCAGTACAACACAGAAGCCAGAGCATCATTCTGCTTCCACCATGCTGGATAGTAAAAAGTTAATGAGAAGGGAGGAAAAACATTACTGGCTACTCCAGAAATATTTTCATTGCAAATTAGGGTTCACCTGTTAATTCTATTAATTATATTCTATCCAGGAGGTTTACAATCCAGCTAAAAATGTATTTATTCAGAGATTCATACAGTAAATCCACGATGATCCATGATAACACCATTTATCACATCCTCATCAAAAAAGATCACCATCACTACTGTGTTGCTAAGAGACCTCAATTTTGACCCAGAAATGATGATGCCACTTCCTGTCAATCTTTCCACCAATCAGAGCTTAAAGATACAGAATTTCTGCAGTTTTGATGAGTCTCCTATCGACTGTAAATCCAGCATCCATCCTACCTGTGGGGTGAGCTCTCTCCAGCCAGTAAAAGACAGGCTTCTCTCTCTTCCTCTATTCTTTGTGTTTACATCTGTTTGCTAGTGTGATGCTTTTTTTTTTTTTTAATATATATATATATTATACTTTATTCATCCGAGCTGGGAAATTCCTTCTCAGCATTTTAACCACCCTAGTTAAACCAGGAGCAGTAAGCTGCCAGACCAGATTCCAGCGCCGTGCGTACAGTGAAACTCAGCTGGAACGTCATGCGACATCCCTCATGAAAAAGTTGTATTGTGTGGTTTTCTCAGCCTCGGGACGCTGCTAGGTAGCGACAGCTCTAGAAACGCAGAAAACAGTGGTACAGAACAGGCGGACTAAAAATGGCTTGGGGTTTGTAGAGTTCATCAGATCCGGGAGTTTACAGATATACACCCGGGAGGTGTGACATGACAGTCATGTGAACAGAACCTTGCAGAAAAACCACACATGAATACAAAAAACACTCCTGATATTACATAAAGCAGTGATCAGTGAGTGTGCAAATGCTCAATAGCTGGCTAACCGCTGGAAAACTGGAAAATTAAAAAACAAAAATGTAACCACAGTACAGCCATAATTATCAGGGTCTTCAGATTCACACTGAAACCAACTGGAGGCAACACATGATGCTGAAGCCTGACAGGAAAACCAAGATGGCATATGCCTTAGCTCCAAAAGATGACTTGCTCTACAGAAGCAGTAATTTCTGTAGAAAAAAAAAAACATCCCTCACAATGGGAAAAAAGAAAAAACTGACAATGCGTCTGAGCCATTAATCCTGCCTTACATCCACAGTCCTGCCAGACAGAAGCTCAGCACAAACACACGAGTAAACTTTTGGTTTGTGGTACCCGAACGGGAGCCTGCGAGGTCATTAAACATCTTTAAGTATGCTATGATCTAGGGCAGTGATTCCCAACCCTGGTCCACAAGGACTGCTTTCCTGCAGGTCTTAGATGTGTCCCTGCTTCCACACACCTGATTCAAATTCGTGACTCAGACACATGGAGAGCTAGTCAGAGAACCATTTAATTTGACTCAGGTGTGTTGCAGCAAGGAGACATCTAAGACCTGCAGGATAGTGGTCCTTGAGGACCAGGGTTGGGAATCACTGATGTAGAGGATAAGATGGGGGAAAAAAAAAAAACACATGAGATTTGTGTTTAAGTTATTTAACCCTAATTCCAAAAAAGTAGTAGCGCTGTGTAAAAATGGAAATAAAGCGTAGAATGCCATGACGTAAAAATCTCAACCTACATTTTATTCCCAGCAGAACAAACACCTCAGATGTTGAAATTGGGACATTTTACCCATTCATGGAAAATATAATCATGTGTGTTCCAGGCCTGGTGCTACACACAGTAAACATCCCCCCAGAAATACTTTAGAGATGTGCTGCTGCCATCAAATAAAAAAAATGCTAATATTTACCATGAAATGTTTGTGTTGACTCGTGGAATTCTGGTTTCACATACATGTTTTACAGCTATGCTGATATTCAAACTAGTGATGGTGGGAAACATTTATAGCTCAAGTTTCAGGTGGTATCACTTTTTCAAAGAACTCTGCAAAAATCAAGCACATTTTTGTAAAAACAGGGAGCTTTTTATATATATATATATATATATATAAGCACAATGAGCATGCATGCTCTCTGGGTTTAGTCCAACATCATCCGGGATCAGGCCACGAACAACAACAGTACATCCACTGGTTATGCTACAGAGCACCCTCAGCATGTGACCCAGACTAGTTTCAGACGTCATCACTACATACCTCCAGTAGAAGCAGAGTCTCAGCAATGAAGCCGGTCGTAGGGATGGAGGTGTGCCTCAAATCTGCTACAAGTGACACTAAACTGGGCTTTTCCTGTCTCTTACTATGCAGAAAAGAAGTCAAACCATCAGTCTGTCTTGTATTCTTTGTCAGACTTGAATGTGCACACATCAAGTTGATCTGCACGTACTTGTGAAGACACTGAAAGTAATTTATGAAGTCCACAACTTCTGCTTTGCTGAGTTCTGAAAGTTTGGCTTGACCATCCACTGGGAAGATGACCAAAGGGCACCCATGCTGATCAAACACACCTGTGCACAGAATTTAACACGTGAAGTCAGAAGTTTTTGGGACTTCGCTGTTAAAAAGAAAAGGTTAACATTTTAACAAATGACGGTATTTAAAGTGTTGAATGAATAATAGTCTGCATGAAGCAGCTCAAAATAAATGTTGCCACGTTACGTAAATGCAAACAGAAAAGGCAGAAAGGCAGGACTGATGCTACCTGGGAATGTTACAGCTCCGGAACTGAGCACATGATCCGCGGGCAGCGGTGGGGAGGGGAGGAACTCCTGCACCGGCTCCTGGATGCCTGAAAAGTTGGGAAGGAAATTAGTTTTCATTAAAACACACGCGCGCGCACGCGTCTGGTGATGTGGCCACTGTGGTGGAAATGGGCTCGCGGACTGCCGCCACGGTACTTATGGTCTGGTTCCACTTGTCTCCCCACCTGTTGCGTGGCGGCTCATCCTGAATATCTCCTCCCGCGGTTCATTTCCACAAGGTTTTGTCTGGAGCATGAAATCGAGCTTTCCCCGCACTGAGCAGCCCTGCTGAGGAGATAAAGCCATCACCAGGTGGATCTCATCTCATTACTCCGCCATCTTTCACTCACTCTCCGGCTCACAACCATCCGCACTGCCGCTGACGCACGTTCGGCTCGTTTTAAATGAAAAAAGGGCGGAGAAAACGCGAGAGGGCGGCCCGAGAGGTTGGAGCACGACCCGGTACAAGTGTTGTGTCGAAAAAAGCACCCCTGCCTAGAAACGCACCCCCCCCCCGTCAAGGAGCGCAGTAACAGCATATCCCCTTACCAAAAGCCTGAACTAACCTGCTGATAAAAAGAACAAATATATATATTACACAGAGAAAAAAGGCCAAACAATGATGCTTAAGTGGTTTGTGTATGGTCACACAGAAATAATAAGACTAACAGGGTCAGATTTGCTGGGAGGGGGTGCAAATTCTTCCCAGTAAATCTGACCCTGTTGGTTCTGGTCCTATTATTTCTGTGTGACCATATACAGACCATTTAAGCATCTTTTTTTTTGTGTAATAATAATAATAATAATAATAATATATTTCTTTTTATCAGCAGGTAAGTTAATTTACCTTAATAGCACTCTGTTATTTTCTAAAATAGTAAATACTATTTTACTAAAATAGTAAATAAGGAAAACATCGGTAAGCTTTTTTTTTCTGAATTACCGATCTTACTTATTAAATTTTTGTTTTCAGAATTAACTATTTTACAAATTTGTAAGATCCCATTAATTCAGATAAACCAAATTTATTTATTTATATATAAATCACCTAGATCAAGACAATTCAGGAAAAAAGAAACAGATTTATTTATTTAGCACAATTACCTCTGTAATTTAAAAAAAGACATGGTCCATTGTTTATATATATATATATACATATATATATATATATATAATTTTTTAAACCCGTCCATAAAGTAGAAAAGAATATAAATATTTTATTAATCCCCAAAAGGGGAAATTCGTCCTTTTTTTGACTAATTGAGTTAATCCACAGGCCAATGAAACAGTTGACAACATATGTTTTTTAGAACAATTCAGAGATAATCAATCCATATTCAAATCAACATGTTTCACAGCCTAATGTACTGTTGCAATCTAACATTACAGATGGTGTATAAATAGAAACTATTTGCACCAGGTGGTCTGAAACAGCAACCAATCAACATTGGTTTTATGTATGGTTATTATAATTTAAACCAAAGTACTTCAATTTCATATTTAATTAGATTATTCCTAACTTAACTGTTAACAGGCAACTCCATCACCAAATTAGTCTCTTAAACTAACTCATTAGTCCATTTAAGTCATCATTTTTAAAAGCTGAGTCAAGATGTGTTTCTGAAATTGCTAATATATGCAAGTTATTACTAAGCAGAATATTTTAAATGTCTTCTAATTTGTTCCTGATGCCGTAAATATTCATATGCATTTCCTCAGACCTTTTCTTGGCAGTGTAAAGCCCTGTCCATCTGACATATGATAGTAATATAGTTTCTGATCATGTGATGGTGCATTCTCTTACAAATGTGCAACTGTTTCAATTTGGCTGTGAAACATCAGATTCAAAGCTCTGTTTCTGGCTTACAAAACAATAACCCAAACGGCTCCGGTCTACCTCCACTCCTTAATCCAGAGCTACACTCCCTCTCCACAGTTACGCTCTGCCAGTGAAAGACGCCTAGTGCTCCAACCACAAGGTGGCGCCACATCAGTAGCTAGACTCTTCTCCTCTGTTGTTCCCCGGTGGTGGAACCATCTACCAAACTCCTGTCCGATCCGCAGAGTCCTTATCCACTTTTAAAAGCAAGCTAAAGACTCAGTTGTTTAAGGAGCATTTCCACACTTAGCTTAACTCTTCTACTCAGAATGAGTTAGAAAGATTTGTCCAGCTCTTTGGCTCAACCAGTTACTGAAGAAGCTGCTGCACTTATGCCCAAGATGATGCTGTTTGATGAAATCGTGATCTTGTATTTAAATAAAATGACAAAAAAAAAAAAAAAAAAAAATTATATGCACTACATGACAGCACCTGGTCCAACTGGAGTCAAAGCAGTCTGACTATCACTTAATGATGACGTTCATCTTGTTTGAATTCATGCTTGTGTTGTTCTTACTTTCAAATGTAAGTCGCTTTGGATAAAAGCGTCTGCTAAATGACTGTAGAATAGAATAGAATAGAATAGAATAGAATAGAATAGAATAGAATAGAATAGAATTTTACAACTGAGGCATCCGAGTAGGGGAGACTGGGGTCAGTTGCAACAGGGGACGGTTGCAACAAGTCTTATTCCTCCAATCAGAAACATGCCAGAGTGATAACACTTATACTGCACATGCTCAGGTAGACCCTCCCCCCACCAGAAACACAGATGTCACATTTAACATCTGCTGCTTCATTTTATGGAAAAAACTTGTTTTGGAGGTATGAAAGTAATCTTTTTCATCTGCTATGTTTTTGTCATACTGTCCTGGCCTTTTGTATGAATTAATCAAAACTTAATTAGGTTGAATCATTGTTTTGTTGACTTCTAAGTCACATTGTTAGCATGCGCACAGGACAGTGTGTCTAGCTAGCAAATGATGTTCTGTCACAGTTGTCAGGTTGGGGACAGTTGCAACAAGTTGTTGCAACTGTCCCCAACCTAAGCAGCCATATCAAAACAGACCACACAACAGTATTTTTTAAAATATAATAATATATTTAATAATTTATAATAGTATATTATAATAATTATAATAATAAATAATCATTTTAAATGTATTATGTTGGTATTCAGTATGCAACGAGTGAGGAAGAAGGTTACTGAAAGAGGGGTTCCCCTCAGTATTTTGGAAGAAGCATCAAACATCATCAGCAGAGGTCAAAAAAAAGAATCGGAGAAAAGAAAACCACAAAGACAAGTGTAAAGAAAACAAAAGATCAGCCAAAAAGAAAGAGAGACGAGTAGGACTCTGCACGTCTGCATTGTGTGCCTGGAAAGCTACTCGACATCCAGGGAAGTGTGGCTGCAATGCTGGATGTGCAAGTCCGGGGCACATAAAGATTGCACAGGTGGAGGTGATTTTTAAACATACCACAACTGTGACTCAGAATGAACCAGTTAAAAAATCATTGAGCCAGCAGAAATGTTGGGGGAATGAGGGTTTGTTATTCTTTATAAGCTGTGTCATTTTGAGGTATCTGTTCACCTTTTAGGAAACCCAAGGTTCAAAAATCTGTTTTTATACAGTTGCAGTTTTGTACAATAGATAAATGTTCAGTAAAAGTTGCATTGCAAATTGTTCTCTTCTTCCTGTCTAACAATTAAATATGGAGAGATTGAATAGCATCTGTAACATCTGCACATTGACCCAAGGTAGGCCTTTGTTCCACACATAAACAAACATAACTCCACTAATATTTGATTAATTTTATAAAGTATCATCATAAAACAATATTGTAAAACCATACATAATTTCAAAATACGAAACTAAAGTTAATTTACTGTATTTTTAAAATGTTGCAACCGTCCCCATGGTTGGGGTCAGTTGCAACATCTGACTTATTCCATTCAAATAAATACTGTGACCGATATGTCATATGTACTCGTCTTTAAATGGTATGGGATAATAGTAGACAGATGTAAGTTCAACATATAAAAAGCTGGCACGTCTAATCCAAATGGTCTCTGATTAACTGAGAGAAATTAAAAAATTGTTGCAACTGTCCCCAGTCTCCTCTACAGAACAACTCTGTACGCAGTAAATCTGTCCGTTAGTCCCAGTATTATGATCTTTTCAGCGTATGCTCTGACCATGATCATCAATAGTTGTTGTGAATTTAGGGTCTGGACGTGGTTTGCAGTCACACACACACACACACACACACACACACACACACACACACACACACACACACACGCACACGCACACACACACACACACACACACACACACGCACACGCACACACACGCACACTTCAATTTTAATATTGCATTTAAACATTCAAAATGGATAGCCAGCAAGCACCCATATTTATTTATTTATTTATTTATTTATTTTTTTACAGATTAGGACTTTTTGATTACATACGATTTTTCCCAGATGAAATTAATGTTTAATTATTATATATAATAATATATTTTTTTAAACATATCAAGGATGACCATTGAAACTGCAGGATGAATACATCTGGCCAAAGACTACATCTTTGGTACGTTCTTCTAAAGATAGTTAAGTCTCTCTGCAACCATGTATTTAATCTGGATTTACACTCAGTCATTTTTGTATGTTTAAATTTCACTAATTTTCCATCTTTAGTCACAAGTATTCCAGGTATTTCACTGATGATTTGGTAGGAATGTTATGGTCGACACTGAAAGAACAGTCGTGTATATCTTATAGTTCAAATTTGTTGTGGTTAAACGTGAGACCTGATGCTTTGGATACTTCCGGTGAGGAGTTGAGATATGATCGTTGTCGGCCATTTTCCTGCGGTTGGGTGCCTCTTGCTGCTTTTTTATTTTGTAGGTGCAACCGGAAGAAATGTTCGCACGGGCTAAGCTAACTGTGTTGTAGCTGCAGTTCATGTTTTAATACCATCTTTCTAACTGCCAGATAAATGGACATTTTCCTTGGATGTAAACAGTCTATTCGCATTAACTAGTCTTAGAAATGGTAACAGAGGAGGTTTTAAAGATAAACTTAGCGCTTGCGTGGAGTTTTTATTTTTAATATGAACGTTTTATTTGTGTAATGCTAATGGCATAATATGTTCGCTATGCGCGTGCCAAGCCTGTTCGCTCAAGCAAGCTATTTTATGCTAGGTGGCTGAAAAATGTCACTGTTATTTTAGACTAATAACATCCAGTAGTGTTTGGAGACTTAAAGTCGTTGTAAGGCTAAGTGCTAAATAACGTGTGGCGGCTGTAGATATGAACATCCACCTCGGGAGGAACGGGTTAATCGGGCTCACCGTCGGAGCTACGGCGGGCTTGGGCTTGGTTGCTTTCATAGTTTACAGGGAAATCAGTAAGAGGAGATGTCAGGGGCAAGTGTCGGAGACCCAGCCAGCACCACGGCTGTTTGACGCGGGGGGAGAACCAGCGCTGATGCGGGAGCAGCTGGATGCGCAGGGTGGGTTAGCTTCATCCAGTTTGTACAGACGGAGCCTGTTTAAAGATGTACGCAGGCACGTGTGAATGGATAGATGCATGCTTCCAAAAGAAGAACAGATTTTAGGAAATGTATTTTCCTATTGCGAGGAAAGCCAGCCAGTGTACACTTTGGCACTTAAATAGATTTTAGTCTTTATTTCCCGAATATATTACAGATGAATCCAGTAGTAGTTACCTTCACAACGAGGCACAACTTGCCCCGTTGTAGCTCCTCCTTTCTGTGGGAGAATGCAGTCATCAAATCCACCAAGAAAGCTTAGTTGCTCCTGTCGCAAAAGCACCATCTATACAAGCTATACCTCCTTGTTAAGGTCACTGTACTAAGTGTTGAGTTAATTACAAGAAAATGTTGGCACAGTCTTTTTCACATTATCCATTGGTTGATTATTAAAGATGCACTGTGTAACAAAATCAAAGGCCAATGACAGAAAAATGAAGGATATCTTTAAAACGGTTTCTATTAGTATCTAATAACTTTACTAAAATAGCTTGTGTTTTTATTCTCTCAGACTTAGCTATTTATATGTACTTAATGACTGTGGGTCCACAGACATGGCAGCTGCCATAGTTGTGCCACCATTTTTTACTGCATTGTGTCTCGAATGGATAAACAATTTTACCTCTGAGCTTTAAAACTGCAGTATCAACTTTGTTTGAAAGGTGCTATAGCACTGTTTGGGATAATTAACAAATTAAAAAGACCATAGAAAAAGACAGTACACATGTACACAATGTTGAAGTAGTTACCTCTAGTACAGTTATTGCTGCACCTGAGACCACTGAATCCACTCACAGATTAAAAAAAATGTCTGGATGTTTGGCCACTGAAGGCCACCATCCATTCTAGCCTCGTTTCCATTGAGTGGTTCAGTTCGGGCCAGTACGGTCCGGTGCATTACTGAATGGTCCAGGCATACCAATTCCTTGGTATTTGAAGTCATTGCTATGCCCATGTTCACCACTAGATGTCAGTAATTCTCCCACACTGTATCTTTAAGTTAAGGACTGGCTGTGTTAAGATGACCACACGCTGGAGTTGCAAGAAAGGAAAAATGTTGAACATGACTTCATTCACTGCAACCTGAGTTTGAAACAAAAGTAGAATAAGGGTGGTGAAAAGTTTAAGTCTTTTTTTTATCCTCCTTCAGAGATGGAAGCCCAGCATCAGGCTTTAGCAGCAGTGGAGGCAGTTGTGCAGGGGCTGTCCCCAGAGCAGCAGCTGGAGCTCAGGAACCAGCTGGACCAGGTGCTGAACTGTGTAGCCTCATTGCGCTCAGAGGTGGCTGAGCTGAGGGGTGGCTTGCAGGACATCGCTCTGCAAATCATTCAGGATGTCAAGTGAGTGGGACTCAACTTTTACTCAGGTTCACAGTGCAAGATTTTAATGTCATTTGTTCACACTACTTTACATGTTTATCTTATATATATATATATATATATATATATATATATATATATATATATATATATATATATATATATGTGTGTGTGTATATATATATGTGTATATATCCATTTTAGGATTAATAGGTCAAGTTTATCTTCATGACAACTGTGAGAGGGTTGAATTTTTTTCTAACTCATCCGTTTGGATGTCATTTAATCTTGAAATCTGGCATAATTAGGGGCGTGTCCTTTTGATTGACAGGTATCCAATATCCGCAGCAAGACCCGAGGTTTTTAGCTAGCTAACAGCGGTGTCTTAGCTTTAGCGTGCCTACCTTTGTTAGCTGCTTAGCTCTGGATTAGCTCTGTTAGCTCTTAGCTACAGACAGCTTGGAGTTTGATGGGTGTCAATCATCCACCCCCACCTTCACAGTCCCCCTACCAGCTCCACCTCTTTGCCAATTTTTGAATTTTCCGGGAATGACAACACGCGTGATGCTGCCAAGACAGGACTCCAGACTAACTTTTTTTACGAGGAGCACAGCAGCCCCTAACTTAAATTTTTAGGAGCGTAAGCAGAAAATTTAGAGGCGCACTGAAGTCACCTTCCATAGCAAATATTCACATTTCTTCTCATTTTCACTGTATTAGTGAAAAGTACTTGAACGATAAATTCAGAAATTACAATGTTTACAATTCACTTTGTTTTGCAGTTGACATAAAAAAAATATCTTACTGGCCTCACTGATACAAAACAAATAGACACAGAACTTGTCAAATCAAATCAAATTAGATTTGATGATTTACTGTTTACTGCAGCACCGGAAGCCTCACACACTGATTGGCTGAGTGCATCATGTGGGACGGCTTACCTCACGTGCAGTTGGTCTGCATGTTTCCTGACCTTGACCGTGAAGACTGCAAAAGCTGCGCCAGTTACAGTAAAGGCAGGTTTTATATTTTAACTCAGGGTCCATGTGGGACAGGTTCTGATCCAGACCACAGTCTGCTTGTTAGTGACCTCTGCCCCACATGATCTGTACCGAAGGGAGTTGACCGCTTCAGGAGGCTTATCTCAGACATGTCTGACATCCATCATGCAGATCTGTAGCTGTCGTGCTATTGTGTGGTGTGCGTGGAACATCTTAAGTCTGATGGATGATATAGAAATGGACTTTTCTGCTGCTGTTTATTGCATTAAGCAAGGAATTTGGGTTTCTTTGACTGATGTTGCTCCTCCGCCACTTTTAGGAAGGGAGTGGAGGAGAGTCAGCATGTCCGTCGACGGCGTCATCTTGTCCATAGAGAGCGTGCTGACTCCACCAGTTCGAACTCAATCTACTTCACTGCCAGCCAGGGGGTGACCAGCACTAACGAAGAGACCAGTGAAGGAGGGTATGTAATAAGTAGTATAAGTACAATTCACTGAGTTGGTGTCACTGTTACATAAATTTATACTTTTTTGCTGTAAAATAATGAATATAGAGCAAGTGCTTAACAACTGGTACCCATGTTTATCTACAAACACAAGTTGAATTTACCTGAACACAAATATTCGGATCATTGACCTCATTGTATGTAGGATAGTATTTTGGGGGTGGTGTTTTCATTAGATGTTGATAATATATGTTATAGGGACACATCTTAATAGTATTTCTGACTCACGTTCACACATACGTTCTATTTTTAAAGCCAGATTTAAAGTCATTCATTTCTATCTGGTCATTTCACAGGGTGCAATCATTTGATTGAAGTGCTTTCATGTTTTTTGGGAAAGATCTTGAGACTCCATTTGAATTAATTTGATAATCTCTGAGCTCCAAATAAGATGTAATTTGGCTCAAGGTGATCAGAAACTGCTGTCTGTTTGGCAGTTTAACCGAACTGGGTCAGTACTGGAATTGTTGTGTAAATGAGGCCTAAGGTAGAAAACTGATGTGAGCAGCGTCCATCCATTCTTTATTTAAATCTTTTATTTATCTTCTATTTAACCCTATAAAAAAATCTTTGAGTTTAGAAATCTTTTTCAAAAATGACCTGAGCAAGAAAGGCATCACAAACACAAGTACACAATTTACCGTCTAACAAACAGAGATCAGCTTTTAAAACACAAGAAGTGAAACAAAGGTAGCAGCCAACATTGGGTGAATAAAACGCAGCGTGGGTGGAATAATACAAAAAAGTTTAAAAACAGTCACATTTACTGAGAGATTTTTCTTCTCAAACCCTTAAAATTGACCCTTAAAACTCCCCCAGAGAGATCAATTTAGTTAATTTCAAAACAGTTTTAAACTTATTCGAAGTGGAAGGAGCAGCATATTTATAAGCTTTTTCCCCAAGTTCTCTTCTCAGTCTAGGGACCGCCATCTGAGGCTATATTGGTTCTTGGACATGTAGGTAGAAAAATATAAAGGAACTGGGCCGAGAACAGTTTTATAAATAAAAAATTAGCTAATGTAAAAGCCTGTGTACATAGAGGGACGGCCATTTAGCTGTAGCACATGAAGTGCAGTGATGTGTACGATTTCCACAGCCGGTAATGAAACACCGAGCACAGGTACACAGGATCTAGTTTCTTAAGATACTGACGAGGGGCAATAAAAAACAACACATCACCATAATCCAGCATGGTAATACCTAAATACTTATAGGATGAAACTAGTTCTAGTTCAGTCTCAGGACCAGAACCTAAGTGTAAGTCAGGACCTAAAAAGCCTCGGCATCCTGCTGAAAAAGCAAACGACCAAAAACGGAATAAAACGAGGATCAATATTGGAGGATCTTTTGCAAGGTGAAGTCTGAGCTGAGTTTCTCCTTGACAGGTAAACACTGGAATTTTGCTTAAATTAACTAAAAAGTTTATCTTGATTTACAAAGAGTCTAATTTATTCTCTGCACTCATTAAATGAATTTGTGTGACTGTATGGACGTATTAGTGGAGTAAATTGGTGGCCTGTTAGTTTACAACAACAAATGTAATGAAGTTTGTCCTTATAAACTTATGAAATTAGTATCAAATTAATGTATTAAGTGAGACAAAGAAAAAGCTGCCGCTGCGTGGCATTTGTTGATTAATGTTATTTTATGCTAACATAAATTAGCGCATGAAATTAGCGTTAGCATTGCAAAGCATAGCAACTTCCTGTGTGTGAATCATCCTCGCTCGTCATCATCATGTTTGCCGGCGCTATGTTCTACGTCCTCCATAGACTGAATATAAAAGAACCATCTTCTCACAAACCGGCAACCTGCGTGAAACTCTGATTTGAAACACTTGGTGTCAATGCTACTTATTTTGCCTTTAAGGCTGTTTCCTATGACATATAAGGAAGTGTATTTGTTGTTAATGGTTCATATGGTAGGAACTTACTTTTTAAGTTGTCTGTGGAAAAAAAAATACAATAAAAACATTGAAATTAAAAAGAACGAGCAGACCACCTATATTTGCTAAAAACCACCCATCCATCCATTTTCTATATCACATGTCCAATGAAAGGTCGTGGGGAAGCTGGAGCCTAACCCAGCATGTTTTGCAGGTGAGAGGCAGGACGTCTAAAAACCAATTTGAATATATCACAAAGGACTTAAAAAGAGCAAATAGTGCATTTTTGAAAAAATAAAATGTCCGTCAGATTTGATCTTCCGTTGTTTCATGCACATCCTGTGGATACAGTACTGTAAAAAAAAGCAAAAGAGGTGCTACAGCATAATCCTTATAGAACCAGGCTGGAGCTACAGGTACAACTAGCAACTGCTAACAATGCTAGCAGTTTAGTCCGAGCCTGGAGCTGCAGAGGGCGCTAGCAGCGAAGGCTGGAACGCCTCATGGAGCTAGCAGTGAAAGCCAAGGCAGGAGCCAAAAATGGTGTTAGCAGTGGAGGCTGGAGCTGCTGATGGTGCTAGCAGTTGATGGTGCGAGCTGTGAAGAATGGAGGTGCTGAATATGTTAGCAGTGAGGGTTGGAAACACTGATTGGTGCTTGCAGTAAAGGCCAAGGCAGGAGCTATTGATGTTGCTAACGATGAAGGCTAATGCTAGAGCTGCTGATGGTGCTACCAGTATAGACCAAAGCTGAAACTGCTTGTAATAGTAGTTTAAGGTTGATGCTAATACCAGTACTAGCAGTGATAGCCCAATTGGAAACAGGCTAAACCCAATGATCATCAAACAGCACTATATTCATATTCATAATGTTGTGTCCATTAAGTTGTAAGCCTTAATCTCTAAATCATATTAGAAATACATTACACAGACTCAATCCATTAATTCTCTTCTATTCTGTTCTATAGTAATTTAGCTTTTATCCAAAGTGACTTATATTTGAGAGTAAGAACAACACAAGAATTCAAACAAGAAGGGAGATCATAATTAAGTGGTAGTCAGACTGCTGTGAGTCCAGCAGTGAGAAGAAAATCAGACCTTGATCACAGAGCATAACAAACACAGAAGGGTATGTGCAGCCATCTTGGAAAAACTGCGTAATGAAGACAGATTTGAAATGAACTTTATCCTGTAATAAAGACATATTTGATAGTTCTGGACCGTTACCATGACAACAGTCTCTTTATTGGTACAAGCCAGAAAACTTTAATATAATTAATGGACGTTGTTATAGTTATCTTCCAGCTGTATTTGCATGTATTTGATGTTTTCGGCCACTGAAATTAAAATGCTATTAGATGCATCCCTAAAAAAAACTATTTCTCTCAGATACTCGACAGCCTACGCAGAGTCGGACTACACGGATCGGGACACGGACAGAGAGGAGGGTGAGCCGGAGCCTGATCAAGAGTCTGAGGAAGAGGAGGACAGGAGCTGTGCCACAGTCCTTAACCTCCAACAAGAAGATTCCCAAGAGGAAGAGGTGGAAGTCGAGGAGGGGAAGGAAGACAAGACAGAGGGAAGGCTGCAGCTGATGACAGAAGTTCCTAGTGGGGAGCTGGCTCTTCTCCTGGCTCAAAGTGACATCCTTCACACTGGAGATGCCAGGTTGAAAGCAGAAGGCTTCCAACTGCTGATGGATAACAGGACTGAGGTGAGTAAGGGAATGCTCATTTGGTCTGGACCTAAGATTTAGCAGATTAGTGTTCGGCTGAGGCTATGTTCACCCTGCAGGTCTTACAGTAGGGCTACTGAACTTGCAGATTTTCTCAGTGATGCTCCCGGCTAATTCAGCATCATCTTCATCTTCTGAGATCTCTTCAGCCAGTTAAAGCCAGTCTGATGTCGACTCTTGTCTTACCTCTGTCCCTTTTTGTCTTTCTTTTGTCCAGTTTAATTTATGATTTTATTATTGCCTTTTACTACTTTTAATGCTTTCTTTGCACAGGGCTTAAATGATAAAGGGAAAAAGGTAAAGGTACATGTTGTCAAGTCCTGCAGAAATAATGCAACTCTACAAAATAATCAAGAGTACAGAATGTGTTTTCATTGCTCCATCACCTGCATGTGGGCCAATTAATCGGTTATCAGAATTTTT
Source organism: Melanotaenia boesemani (assembly GCF_017639745.1). Taxonomy (NCBI): domain Eukaryota; kingdom Metazoa; phylum Chordata; class Actinopteri; order Atheriniformes; family Melanotaeniidae; genus Melanotaenia; species Melanotaenia boesemani. The sequence goes on from NC_055703.1 coordinate 153,722, forward strand.
TTCTGCTAAATATTGGAAATGGCATCTGCTCAAAAAATCAGTTGGACTCTTGAAAAAAAAAGAAGTGGCTTTTTGTCCGTTCTTTACATTCAGTCCTGCTGCGTCCCACCTCCTCCAGCATAGCATTGTGATGTCTGTCAGAGGAAATGCTGTTCAGACTGAGGAGGTGGGCTTAGGTCTGGAGAACCTGGGTTTGAGTCTGGAGAACTATGCCACCAAAGGAGAACCAGTTTGGGCCCTTGAGCAAGGCACTTAACCCCTCCCAGCTGTTCCCCGGATGCCGAAACATGGCAGCCCACTGCTCCCTAGTACATCTAGAGATGGATAAAATGCAGAGCTGAATTTCCCAACTGGGATTAATTAAGTAAAAATTATTACTGTTATTGTTTTAGTAGTTGTTTGTGATTTGTATCAATTACTTATTCCAGCCTTTTGTTGCTCCTGTTCCAACTATTCTGAGATATGTTGCTGCCATCAGATTCCAAATGAGCCATTTAACAAAGCGTCCAACTTTTTTTGGAATTGGGTTCATAAAACCTGTTTCTAAAGAGAAAAAAGGTTTGGATGTTCAGCAAAGTGCAGTCAAAAGCTAAATTCAGTGACTTTCTTATCTCAAAAACCTGTAGGTAGGTATAATCCATTAATAAATGCTCTGTTCCTGCTTTATTTTTTCAGGGCTGTAAGGGGGTTTCCTAGTTGACACTGTTAGAACGAGTCAGTACAAGATATGGACCACCATGCATTCATTGTAGTGAATTTCAAGTAATCCACCTAAATGTACATTTTTTGGTTAGTGGAAAGACACCATAGCATGGAGAGAACAGGTCCAAGTCCATGTCTGGACCAGGATCCTTTCTACTATAAGTCGGCCAGTTTATTGCCAAAGTGATTTTACTACACGAGATTTTTTAATTTCTTTTCAGACCAACTTGCATGGATTCAGGTCAGAAAAAGGCAGCAGATTTCTGCATAATGTCTTGTGTTCTTGTGCATAATAATGGTAGTTTTCAGAAGTGTTTCTGATCCAGTGATGATAATATTATGTTTTAGACGTTTATTTATTTATTTAATCATTATTTTAATAGTATTTACCACATATTAGAAATTCTTAACATTTTTGCATTGTGAGAAATTCTTCTGCCTTTTCTTCTTCAAAAAAAAAAATATATATCAGTTAATGGCTGGTGGGAAAATTTACACCTTCTTTTTTGCATTTCACAGCTTTTCTTATATACCTCTCATCAAGGTCAAATCAGTTAAAAAACACACACACGTGTGTGTGTGTGTGTTTTAACTGATTTGATCTTTTTTATCTTTCCTTCCGGTCTTTTTAGTCTTTTTTTTATGCTACTTGTATTTCTTTAGATGTTTTAAAAAGTAGAGTGAGACTAACCACATCATTTTGGTCATTGAAGAAATTTTTGCTGTAGTTGAACACAGTTGTTCAAAGTTAAGACAACTGTTAGAACTTATATCACCATGATCTATCGTGCTAGCTGTCGTGACCAGGCTAATGTGAGCTGTAGTAGGCGTTGCTCGACTCGTGTAATCAGAGTAACATGTAGTTTGGTAATGGAGCATTTTTAAAAATCTGACCCTGTGTTCCTGATTCTGGCCCTGCAGTACGGAGACAGCAGGGAGTTTCTATGGCGACTTGCTCGAGCCTACAGTGATATGTACGAGTCAGCAAAGAACAAGCAAGAGAAAACAAGCTATGCACTAAAAGGTAAGACCTGCATGCGCAAACATGTTTGTACTATTCAAAAGATTTATTTCCTGTTTTGAATAAGACCTGATGCACATATTGTAATGGGAACAGAAACAACTGATGAGAGCCGCTTGAGGAAATAAGAAAGACATAATTCAGTCAGCCTCTCATCAGCTTGATCCAGTGGGTGTTATTTTTAAAAATGGCAGTTACTACACAATTACCATTTTTTTTTTATGGTTGTTACTACACACTCCTCCTGAGCTGCCACCTTAGTGTGGTGGATGAGTTTGCACGTCCTGACAATCCTAGCTGCTATTTTGTCGGGGGCTTTATGCCCCTGGTAGGGTCACCCATGGCATACAAGTGTCTAGGGGAGGAACCAGACAAAGCGTGGCTCGAAGCACCCCTAAGACAACGAAAAACTATGGACCCAGGTTTCCCTTGCCAGTATGTGGGTCACAGAGGCCCCCCTTCTGGAACCAAGCCTGGAGGTGGGGCAAAGAGGCGAGCGCTTGGTGGCTGGGCCTTTGCCCATGGGGCCCGGTTGGGCTCAGCTCAAAAGGGTGGCATGGGGTCCCCCTCCCGTGGTCTCACCACCTGCAGGAGGGGCCATAGGGGTCGAGTGCAGTGGGAGCTGGGCAGCAGCCAAAGGTGGGGACCCTGGCGGTCTGATCCTCGGTCTGATCCTCGGCTGCAGAAGCTAGCTCTAGGGACGTGGAACATCACCTCTAGCTCTAGGGACATGGACTGGTGCGCGGGGTTGAGCGGTTCAGGCTAGATATAGTGGGATTCAACTCGACGCATGGCTTGGACTTTGGAACTACTGTCCTTGAGAGGGGCTGGACCCTCTTCTATTCTGGAGTTACTCCCGGTGAGAGGCGCTGAGCAGGTGTGAGCATCCTCATTGCCCCTCCGACTTGGCGCCTGTACATTGAGTCACGCTCTTCCAGCGAGACCTGGAAGGGCGTGATTGGGAGCAATGGCCCCCCTGATCTAAATCCGAGTGGTGTTTTGTTGTTGGACCTCTGTGCTCGTCATGTAATGTCCATTACGAACACCATGTTCAGGCATAAGAGTGTTCACATGTGCACTTGGCACCAGGACACTCTAGGCCACAGTTCGATGATCGACTGTACTGAGTCGTATCGCCAGACTTGCGGCCACATGTCTTGGACACTCGGGTGAAGAGAGGGGTGGAGCTGTCTACTGATCCCCACCTGGTGGTGAGTTGGCTCATATGGTGGGGGAGGATGCCCGTCAGGCCTGGCAGACCCAAGCGTGTTGTGAGGGTCTGCTGGGAACGTCTGGCAGAGTCCCCTGTCATAAAGAGTTTCAACTCCCATCTCCGGGGAGCTTCAACCATGTCCTGGGTGAGGCAGGGGACATTGAGTCCGAATGGGCTGTGTTCCGTGCCTCCATTGTCGAGGCGGCCAGCTGCAGCTGTGGCTGTAAGATCGTCGGTGCCTGTCGTGACGGTAACCCCCGAACTCTTTGGTGGACACTAGCAGTGAGGAATGCCGTCAAGCTGAAGAAAGAGTCCTATCGGGCCTTTCTGGCCTGTGGGACACCAGAGGCAGCTGATGAAGGCTAAGCGGGACGTTGCTTTGGCGGTCACTAAGGCAAAAACTCGGGCATGGGAGGAGTTCGGAGAGGCCATGGAGAATGACTTCCGGATGGCTTCGAGAAGATTCTGGTCCACCATCCGGTTGCTCAGCAGGGAAAAGCAGTGCTCCATCAACATGTGTACAGTGGGGATGGGGATGCTGACCTCAACTCGGGACTTTGTGAGGCAGTGGAGGGAATAGTTCAAAGACCTCTTTAATCCGACCAACACGTCTTCCGATGAGGAAGCAGAGTCTGGGGACCCTAGTGTGGGCTTTCTTATCTCTGGGGCTGAGGTTGCTGATGTGGTTAAAAAGCTCCTCAGTGCCAAGGCCCCAGGATAGATGAGGTCTGCCCAGAGTTCCTTGGGGCTCTGAATGCTGTAGGGCTGTCTTGGCTGACACTCCTCTGCAGCATCGCGTGGACATCGGGGACAGTTCCCCTGGACTGGCAGACTGGGGTGGTCGTCCCCCTCTTCAAAAAGGGGGACCGGAGGGTGTGCTCCAACTACAGGGGAGGCCCTGGGGAAGACCCAGGACATGCTGGATGGACTACATCTCTTGGCTGGCCTGGGAACACCTTGGGATCCCTACGGACGAGCTGATGAATGTGGCCCAAGGAGAGGGAAGTCTGGGTTTCCCTTCTTAGGCAGTTGCCCCTGCGACCCGACTCCAGATAAGTGTCAGATTCAGTGAGAAGATCCAGAAAACTGGAAACTCGTAATCCCAAATTGACCAAACATAAGGGAGTACATCCTCGTAACTGTCTGTGTAGCAGACATCAAGTCTGGAAGAGGTGTCCGTAGAGCCTCCGTGGAGCTATGCAGGGCTACGGTGGTGACAACACGCGAGTATAAATCCACCTCAAGACTGCAGAGCCACAATCCTTCACTTTGCATGGAAAGGGTAACACAGGCATGAATCCTGCTTGTATTTTATTAAGCTGTGTGCTGCTGTTACAGGTCGGGAGGAGGCGGAGGTGGCCCTGAAGAAGAGTGGTCTGAATGCTGAGTGTCACAAATGGTAAGGCAAGGCAATTTTATTTGTAAAGCACATTTCATGTACAAGACTATTCAAAGTGCTTCATATAAAATACTAAAAGCATTACAGCGGGGTGCAGGAATCGATAACAAGTGCATTAAAACAAACTTTAAAAGAAATTAAATAAAAACTAAAAGAAAAAGCTATAATAGATAAAGTGCACAAAATAAAGTTCCAGTGTAAGTAACAGTTGTTTTGATAAAAGGCAGCAAATAGAAAGTTTTTAACCCTGATTTAAAACTGCTGAGTCAGCAGACCTGCAGTTTTCTGGGAGTTTGTTCCATACATCAGCGCTGCCGCTCCACGTTTAGTTCTGACTCTGGGAACAATAAGCAGACCTGACCCTGATGACCTGAGGGATCTGGTTGCTTCATAACAAACCAGAAGATCCTGAATGGATTCAGGTCCTAAACCATTCAGGTCTTTGTAAACTAGCAGCAGGATTTTGAACTCTGTCAGCCAGACAGGCAGCCAGTGTAAAGATCTGAGGACTGGAGTTGTATGATCTGCTCTCCTGGGGCGTCATTCATCAAGCTTTTATAGGAACAAAAACCAGCGTACATCAAATACAGTCAACTTTTGGGATTTATGAAAACCAAACTTGACGGGAAAATGTTCCTACCTCCAGGTGTACTCACAGAATCTAGAGAAATGGGGAAACGGTGACACCAACGGTCCAGAATAAAAACAAGGAAACGATGTGAAATCTGAGACATTTGTGCACAGTCCTCTATTACCTTTCACACCACATGTTAGATATTAAAGCTGTTTGGCGAGATGAATAAAGAGGTGGATTCCATATTAATCCTCCTAAGAGCCACGCACCAGTAATGCCCACGCTGTGCCCACCATTTAAACATTTTTACGTTTGTCAACGTGGTCCATCAGGATCTCTGTCTCCCACCCCGAAAAAAATCCACTTCTTCCCTCTTTTTCCCTCCTGAGAAATCATGCAAATGATGTGATGAATATTTATTACAGGCATCCTCCTGACCATTTATAGCCACCACGTGGGCGTGGCAAGGAGTTGCCTTACGTGCGCCCACTTTAGAGTTGATTCTGATTTATAAACGGAAACAGACGTAGGCCATGCGTGCACACCCTTTTATAAATCTGAAAGTAGAAGTGCAGCATTTCCTTTTAGCGCAGCTAACACCACCTGTAGTTTGCTTTGCTACAGTTTGATAAATGAGGCCCCTGGTCATAGCGACGACTGGAGTCCTAGGATCTACTTTCCTGGTCTTAGTGAGGACTGGAGTTCTAGGATCTACTTTCCTGGTCTTAGTGAGGACTGGAGTTCTAGGATCTACTTTCCTGGTCTTAGTGAGGACTGGAGTTCTAGGATCTACTTTCCTGGTCTTAGTGAGGACTGGAGTTCTAGGATCTACTTTCCTGGTCTTAGTGAGGACTGGAGTTCTAGGATCTACTTTCCTGGTCTTAGTGAGGACTGGAGTTCTAGGATCTTCTTTCTTGGTCTTAGTGAGGACTGGAGTTCTAGGATCTACTTTCCTGGTCTTAGTGAGGACTGGGAGTTCTAGGATCTACTTTCCTGGTCTTAGTGAGGACTGGAGTTCTAGGATCTACTTTCCTGGTCTTAGTGAGGACTGGAGTTCTAGGATCTATTTTCCTGGTCTTAGTGAGGACTGGAGTTCTAGGATCTACTTTCCTGGTCTTAGTGAGGACTGGGAGTTCTAGGATCTACTTTCCTGGTCTTAGTGAGGACTGGGAGTTCTAGGATCTACTTTCCTGGTCTTAGTGAGGACTGGAGTTCTAGGATCTACTTTTCTGGTCTTAGTGAGGACTGGAGTTCTAGGATCTACTTCCCTGGTCTTAGTGAGGACTGGAGTTCTAGGATCTACTTTCCTGGTCTTAGTGAGGACTGGAGCAGCAGCGTTCTGGACTAACTGCAGGTGTCTGATGGACTTTTTAGGGAGACCTGTGAGGACAGCATTACAGTAGTCCAGTCTACTAAAGATTAATGCATGGACCAGTTTTTCTAAATCCTGCTGAGTCATCAGTCCTTTAATCCTCCAGATGTTCTTTAAGTGATAACAGGCCGACTTCACAGCTGTCTTAATATAACTGTTAAAATCCAGGTCTGAGTCCAGGACTACTCCCAGATTTCTGGCCTGGTTAGTTTGGAACAGTGTTTCTCCATCCTGGTCCTCAGGACCCACTGCCCTGCATGTTTTTAGAAGTAATCCTACTTACTACACCTGAATTAAATTAATGGCTCGTTAACAGACTGCAAAGAACGTGATGGGGAAGTTCATTAATTTGAATCAGGTGTGTTGGAGTAGGAACACGTCTAAGACATGCAGGGCAGGGGGCCCGAGGACCCGGATGGAGAAACATAGGTTCAGAGCTTAGCTGTTTAAAGCTGAGTACTGACTTTTAATCTTTATTCCTTGGCTCCAAAAACTATTATTAGGCCCGAGCACCGACGGCAGTGTGAAGGCCTATTGAAATGCAAGCGTTTATTATTATTCTTCCGCTTCTTATTCTTCTCATAAATTAATTGCATTTTTTGAGGCCTGAACATGCTCGAAAAGTCACCAAAGTTTGCCTATCCTCCCCCGTTGGAATGTGAAAATTTTCTCCACAGATTTATGGTGCCTCGCCACTAAATGTCGTCAAGCTTTATGAAGTTCGGTACACATGTTCTAAATTCTCTGGCAAACAAAAAAATCTTCTTGGAGCACTGCCCTAAAAAACAGGAAGTCGGCCATTTTGGGTCAAAGTCACCATTTTAGGGTTTTACTGACCTCTCATTTGAATGAGAGATATTATTGTACTGACACCAAAATGGCTCAGGATGTTCAGAAGGCATGTGTGATCAAAAGTTATCAAAATCTTTCTCAAAGGAGAAAGGGCGTAGAGGGGGCGTGGCCTCAAAGTTTGATGCCTCGCCATGAAAGACGAAATTGATATAACTCCCACATAAAACAACATATGTGAACCAAAATGGTCATGTATGATGCCCGTTCCATGCTGACAACATCTACATGTCCAGATGTTGTCAATGCCATAGCCCCGCCCCCTTGAAACAGGAAGTATTTCTTACCCTTTAAAACCTTAAAAGCCTATTCAAACTCATCAATATCATCCTTCATGAACTCATGATTGAAAATATGACTGACATTTGGCACGAGAAGTTCTGGGTTACTGACCAGGAGGATTAGTTAGCCTGTCAACAGTAAGGAACAAGTCTCGAGCTTTATTGCTGTTCTTAGCAAGGATGTCAGAAAGAAAGATCATTTTGATTAACACAACAAAACTAACATCTGACATTAGAAATCTGCTTAAACAGGTTTTGTTCTATCAGTGATTGGTTTTCATGTCTCATGTATAATTTCTGTGTCTTTAGGTTTGCTGTGCTGACTGGATTAATCTCAGAGCATGAGAGCATGCACAGTAAACTCAAGAGTACCCACATACTGAAGGTAATGCAGACACTCTGTATTTCATAAAGGTTCTGGATATTTGACAAATTTTGGTACAACCCCAGCTCAAAAACATTTGGGATTCTGTGTAAATAAAAACAAAATAAAATTATTTCCAAATATCGATAGTCCATATTTAAACCCAGAAAAACAAACAACACATCAGATGCTTAAACTGAGACGTTTAAGCATTTTATGGAAAATATGAGCTAATTTAGAATCTGAGCCATTCTTCAGCATTGATGGAGCTTTACAGATGTGTAAGCTGCCCACGCCATAGGCACTAATGCAGCCCCATCCCATCAGAGATGCAGCTTTTCACCTGTCCACTGATAACAAGCTGGATGCTCCCTCTCCTCTTTAGTCTGCAGGACACGCCGTCCATGCTTTCCACAAACTAGTTCACATCTTCATCCAGGTTTCCACTTTGCCTCAGACCATTTTAATGAGCTTTGGTCCAGAGAAGACGGAAGAAGCTGGTTCTGGATCTTGTTCACATCTGGCTTCTTCTCTGCATGATGGAGCTTTAACCTGCATTTATGGGTTTCAGGGTGAACTGTGTTCACAGACAGTGGTTTCTGGAAGTCTTCCTGAGTCCATGCAGTGGTTTCCAGCAGAGAACCATGTCTGCTTTTAGTGCAGTGCTGCTTGAGGAAAGTTTGTTGTTGTACTTCTTTTTTACATTTTCATTTGTGTTTTATCACAATTTTTAAACACTCAGGAGCATCTGGACCGGGCGATCGCCCTCAGAGATGACGACCCCATGTGTTTCTACCTGCTTGGAAGATGGTGTTATGAGGTGAAACAAGAAGCTGACTTCTGTTGTGGATTGCTGTTATCAAATGAAAAATGTATTTATTGACCCACATAACCCCATTTAATATTTCAGTAATGTTTCTGTCTTTCTGCAGGTCGCCACGTTGGACTGGCTGGAGAAGAAGGCAGCTGCTGCGCTTTACCAGAGTCCTCCCACCTGCACTCTGCATGATGCTTTAGAAAACTTCCTCAAGGTACAAATCCCAGAACTGCATGTATGAATCACTCAGTTATAGATAAATAGATAAATAAATATTCATAATACAAAATTTAGTATTTTTGTATCCATTTATGTATGTATTTATTACATTACATTAATTTATTTCTGTATATCTTTGCTGTATGATTATAAAGCAGGATTGGAGACAAACTTCTAGCAATGAATAAATAAATGTGGAAATAAATTAAAATTATAGAAATGTGTCAATGTTAAAATGAATACATACATAAATGCAAAAATATGCTGGATTCTTTAATTTGTGTAAAAAAAAATCACCTCACACCAATCACATGGCAGCAAATCAACACATGTAGTCATGTAAACATGATGAAGACGACGTGCTGAAGTTCAAACTGAGCATCAGAATGAAGAAGGAAGGAGATTTAAGTGACTTTGAACGTGGCATGTTGTTTGAGTTTTTCAGAAACTGGGATTTTACACACACAACCATCTGTAAGGTTTACAGAGAACGGTCTGAAGAAGAGAAAATATCCAGTGAGCAGCAGTTGATGGTTGAGTCAGAATCTGCTGGAACCATCATGAAAACATGGATCCATCCTGCCTTGGATCAACGCTTCAGGCTGCTGCTGGTGTAATGGTGGGGGGAGGTTTTCTTGGCCCACTTTGGGCCCCTTAGTACCAACGTGGCCTGGTTTAACCAGCACAGCCTACCTGAGTATTGTTGCTGACCATGTCCATCCCTTTATGACCACAGTGGAGCATCTTCTGATGCTACTTCCAGCAGGATAATGCACCATGTCACAAAGCTCAGATCATCTCCACCTGCTTTCTAGAACATGACCATGAGTTCACTGGACTCCAACGGCCTCCACAGCCACCAGATCTCAGTCCAGTAGAGCAGCTTTGGGATGTGGTGGAACGGGAGATTCTCATCATGGATGCAGCCGACAAACCTGCAGCAACTGTGTGATGCTGTCATGTCAATATGGAGAAAACCTCTGAGGAAGGTTTCCACCACCTGCTTCATCTATCACACCAAGAAATGATGCAGTTCTGAATGAAAAACGGGTCCAACCCGATACTGGCAGGGGGGACAGAGAGTAAATATTTCTGCTAATTGCATCATTGGTCCTCCATAAATGAGAGAGCTATGATGAAGTCCAGCTGCTTCGTCTGACACGTCTTTATTAAATGGTGAAGTTCTTAACTTCCCATTTTCTCCACTGATTTATTTGTTCTGTTTAATTTAAGCATCCAGATAAACTCCTGCACACATAAAGTAGCAACACACCAAACTCCAATAAATTTGTTGAGTCTGGATCTCATCGGGCATGTGACTTCACACGTCTTCACACACTTTCTAAGGTATTCTTCCATCAAAGATGCTTTGAAGGAAAACAAGCAAGTGCTCATCAATCCCTCAGCAAGTTTCCTCCTCCTCAGTGAGCCTTGAATCTTGTATTAATTACAAAAGATGTGTGAATGATTGTATTTATTTTTTCTGTATTGTCCAATTTTCAGGCTGAAGAACTCAGTCCAGGTTTCTCCAAGACTGTGAGACTATACATCGCCAAGGTAACGTCAAATATACTGATCCTCAGTGAATAAGGGATTTACTCAGCAATCGACTGTATATTTGTTGCATATTAAGTTATAAAGCATATAAATATGATTTGCATATAAAGTTGTAAAGTTGTCAAACATAACTTCACATTACGGAGCCTCAGTCAAGCCGTTAAAGGTCATCATTAGCAGCTGCTGCTCAGGTTCACTTTACTGGATGGAAAAAAGGGATGAATGGGAAGGTAAGAACTGAAGAAACATCCATTTACCTAAATTAGTTTGTGCACGTTTAGATAACTTGATGCACATTAAAGATGACACGTGACCTGGCAGAGACTAAGATGACATGTTTCAGGTCTGAGGCAGCAAAGACCTAATGACCATATCTTTCCAGGTAGGATATATCCCAAACATTTCCAGGAATTAAATGGTCCATTTCTGTTAAAATACAAAAAAAAAAAAAACAAAAAAAAAAACAGCATTGCAGCCGAATTTATTCACTTTAATTTATTGAAGCATCTGATTCACATTTTTATTTTATCTTTACAAAGTTTCCTTCAGCCTTGAAAAGAAAGCAGGTCCTTTACAAAGTTGATTTATTTAGTAATTCAATTCAAAAAGAGAAGCTTGTATAATGTCGACATTAATTCCTCACAGACTGACATATTTCAAATGTTTATTTCTTTTAATATTGATGATAATAACTGACAACTAATGAAAACCCCAAATTGAGTATCTCAGAAAATTAGAACATTGTGGAAAGGTTCAATATTGAAGACACCTGGTGCCACACTCTAATCAGCTAATTAACTCAAAACACCTGCAAAGGCCTTTAAATGGTCTCTTAGTCTAGTTCTGTTGGCTACACAATCATGAGGAAGGCTGCTGACCTGACAGCTGTCCAAAAGACGACCATTGACACCTTGAACAAGGAGGACAGATACAGAAGGTCACTGGTAAAGAGGCTGGCTGTTCCCAGAGCTCTGTGTCCAAGCACATAAATAGAGAAGCGAAGGGAAGGAAAAGATGTGGTAGAAGAAAGTGTACAAGCAACAGGGATAACCACACCCTGGAGAGGGTTGTGGAACCAAACCCATTTTAAAATGTGGGGGAGAGTCACAAAGAGTGGACTGCAGCTGGAGTCAGAGCTTCAGGAACCAGCAGCACAGACGTATGAAGACGTGGTTTCAGCTGTCACTTTCCTGGTGTCAAGCCACTCTGAACAAGAGACGGCGTCAAAGCGTCTCGTTTGGACTAAAGACAAAAAGGACTGGACTGCTGCTGAGTGGTCCAAAGTTATGTTCTCTGATGAAAGGAAATGTTGATGTCCTTTGGAAATCAAGGTCCCAGAGTCCGTAGGAAGAGAGGCTCAGAGTCCACGTTGCTTGAGGTGAAGAGTAAAGTTTCCAGTCAGTGATGGTTTGGGTGCCAGGTCATCTGCTGGTGTTGGTCCACTGTGTTTTCTTAGGTCCACGGTCAACGCAGCGTCTACCAGGAAGTTTTAGATCACTTCATGCTTCCTGCCGCTGACCAACTTTATGAAGATGCAGATTTCATTTTCCATCAGAACTTGGCACCTGTACACAGCCCCAAAGCTACCAGGACCTGGTTTAAGGACCATGGTATCCCTGTTCTTAACTGGCCAGCAAACTGGCCTGATCTGAACCCTGTAGAAAATCTCTGGGGTATTATGAAGAGGAAGAAGTGATACGTCAGACCCAACAATGCAGAAGAGCTGAAGGCCACTATCAGAGCAACCTGGGCTCTCATAACACCTGAGCAGTGCTGCAGACTGATGGACTCCATGCCATGCCGCATGCTGCAGGAATTCAGGCTAAAGGAGCCCCGACTAAGTACTGAGTGCTGTACATGTCATACTTTTCATTTTTCATACCTTTCAGTTGACCAATATTTCTAGAAATCCTTTTTTTTTTTTTTATTGGTCTTAAGTAATATTCTAATTTTCTGGTTAGAATTATTATTCATCTGATATGAACCAGGTTAACCAAAGCAGCTTCACACAGCAGAAATTCAGCCTTTTTTCTCCCTCGCCATCACTTTAAGGTCACAATGAGGTCATCTTGGGACACTTTACAGACCAAATCAATTCAAGACTGAATAAGTTCAGAGGGGTATTGCACGAAACCAAGATAAGGGATTAAGCCGGGATATGTTGGTTATCCTGGCTGAATTTAGCCCTAAGTCGGTTGCATGAAAGCAGCTCAAACTAATCCCGGCCAAGTTACTGTGGTGATTTATCCGCTGCAGCTAGCCTGCTCCAGACCAGGCTAACTGCTCAGGCTAAGATTAATCCTAGCGAGTCACCTGCATGTCCAACGTCAATTCTGTGAGGAATTAATGTGTTTTACAGCATGTCCATGGTCTTCCTAAGTATGGCGCGTCATTTTAATCATCCAGTATTAAAATATTACATATACAGTCACTGTACATTTAATCCAAATCTGTTCGTAATCGCAACAGCCTTTTTATATGGATTCGAGTTGTAGTATTATTATTCTATTCTACAGTCATTTAGCAGACGCTTTTATCCAAAGCGACTTACATTTGAGAGTAAGAACAACACAAGCATGAATTCAAACAAGATGGGACGTCATAATTAAGTGTTAGTCAGACTGCTTTTGAGTCCAGTTAGACCCAGGTGCTGTCGTGTAGTGCTAGTGCAGTGCATATAATTTTTTTTTTTTTTTAGTCATTTTATTTAAATACAGGATCACAATTTCATCACACAATATCAACTTGGTCATAAGTGCATGATTTCATCAGGCCAAGTGTTATATTGCTATGCTAATGAAGACTGCTCGTCAAATTGCTGTCAGAGGTTTTATAAATATGTGTTTTATTGCATTAATTGAGATTACAAAACACAGCGGATTAGGTTACAAAGGTGTATTCAAAGAAATCCGTGACGAGGGCAATGTAGAATATTCAGGTCCAACTCCCCTTCACCTGTTCCCTCTTCATAATGGCTTGCCCTTTATCGGAGGATGTGCTGGACGAGGAAGCCCGCATCCTCAGAAGAGCATTCAGACGTGAACGAGTCTTCAGGGACAGCTCACATCCCCTGGCCTTTGGAGATGACTATGTCATTAAGAGATACAGATTTTCGGTTACTGGATTTCCAGGTCCAGTTTTCTGAGTGTCCGGCATTTAATCTCAAGATCCAGCTCCATTCCTTGGAGCTTGCTCTTTTTGAGTCTGATTTTAACATCTGCCAGCTCTATCTCTCTCTCCAGGTGCCCTGAATAAAGCGTTCTGACAGTTTGTGAGGTCTGTAAAGGAAATGTCAGTTAGCACAGCAGGATTTGTGCATAACGTAGATTTACTTTAGCCAATACTCACAATGTTACCAGGCCGCTTAGGAGACTGTGCAGCATCCGGGTCCTGCTACACATTTTCTATTAGCACCACATCACTGACTTCATATCCTTCATGGAATAAATAAGCAGGCCAATCCCATAAAACTGACATGCCTCAAACCTTCTGGACTCCACTGACACAGTCTCCTCATCTGCAGACGTGCATTCTGCAGCTGCAGATGTGCCTTCCTCCTGCCGTATACATGCAGCGAGAGGACTTGGATTAAGATTTCACAGAACATACCAAGCCTGTGATTTGGAGACACTGTACTAACCGGATCATCTTCTGGTGGCTCCAAAAGCGTAATTGTGTTTTCAGACACTGCAAGGTTATCCAAAGTCAGACACTATATTATATTTGATTGTGTTCCATGTGCAGTAGAATTGCAGTACTTTGTGTACCTTGTATGAAGCGGACAGTTTCTGTGGCTGGGACAGAGTCAGTTATTGTCCCTCCCTGGATCCCCTCCATCACTGGCCTCCCTTTATTTAAATGGAGGCCAGTTCCTCTGCTGGAGTCACATCCTGGCTTGGTGGACGCCCCCTGTGCCAGTTCTATAGGCCTTTTTTTAACTGCTACAATCATACAGACATTGAACATGTCAGCAGACACCTCATCTATTCACCTCATTTGTTCACGGTTATCTACTTTGGAGTCACTTACCAGCCTGCAAAATGTTCTTACATTTAATTTTTTCTTGCTGCAGGTCCTTTTATGGCCAGACAGGTTTGTCCTTTATGAAGGACAGAAAGATAAAATAGATAAAAACGTTACATGAGGAAAATAGATTAAATGACACATTGTGGATAATTGTTTGCACCTAATCATACTCTACATTTCCTGAGTAACATGCACCTGCTTGTCACTCTTAAAGTATACAACAGTTAGTGGATTTGAAAAGTAATCCTTTAATTGTAGCCTAATTATGACAGTTCCAGTGGAGCACTGTTTATTAATTGTACAGTTTTTGACTACTTACGCATTGAGCCGGTCGGCTATTGTCTGCCAGGCTCTCTCGCGTTCTTTACTTATGGCATTGGTATTGCCTTTTTTCCTTATAATATCCTTAACTTCGTCAGAGAACTCCGTCAGGAGCTGTTGTTCAGCGGCCGTGACGTAGGACGCGCGACTTTTATCCATTTCCCCATCGGTGATTCTGTGAGCGATCGCGAGGTCTGCTTCAGTATGCCATGCACACGCACTTATCCCAACTATCTTCACCTGGCTTAACCTAGCCGCACCTTCTCATCCTGGCTCAGCAAACGTGCAACCAATTAAGCCAGGATAGGCCGCGCAAGCTAGGTCAAGCTGGGCTTGTTTAATTATCCTGGATTTCTTTATTCTGGTTTCGTGCAATACCCCTCTGGTCTTCCTTCATGTGTGTTCTGATCCTTATAAAACGAATAATCCTGCTGTTTGGTTTGTAGTGTCACAAAGAGCTGGGGAACATCTCAGAAGCCACAAACTGGACCAAGTTGGCGCTGAAGATGCCCACAAACTCTCACGCTTTAACCAACGTAAGAAACTACACTGAGCTACACAGTGAACGAGCATGTCGTCATAATTTAGGCTTTCCTGGAGGTTAAATGTATTTTTAGTTTGAATATTTCAGATTTAAATGTTAAAAAAACAACTTTTTTTTCTAATTTCTCAGGATGAAGAAACGTCTGAACTGGAGTCTGAGCTTCAGGCCTTAATAGAAACATAAATGTGACCCCCCCCTCATCTGTGGATGTTTGTGAAAACGAGTCGTGTTTGCAAAATGAGAAAAATATTGTGGCTTGTAACATATCTGCTTTATCTTTATTTCTTATATTTAATGAGTTGTTTGTTTTGCAGGAATGATTAAAAAACATCTTAAAGACTTTAATTTTGTAAAAACCTGAGCGAACGAAGCTACGCTGGGATTTAACTCCGATCTGCCGACATCCACGTGTGCTGGTGGTTTTTACACCTAAACTCATGAGTCAGTTTCAGGCTGTGGAAATAAAAAAGTAACTTTAAATGTAGTTAAGAGCTCAGATTCTTTATTGCTGATGGAGTTGGAGCATTTTCCCAAAGTCAGGAACAAATATTTATTCACCAGGTTGTAGGTTTGGTGAACTTTTCACCATCCTAGAATTTATCAAAAATAACTGAAAATTAAGTCTTTTTCCCTGAAATGTTCCTGAATGTAGAAGGAATATGAAAACCATCATTTTATAAATACGTAACCACTTATTTTTGTAAAATTAAAGTTGTTCCTGTAAATAAAAGTTTCATTTAAACTTTATTACAGACTCACATTTGAGTAAAAATATTTGTTGTAAAGCAGCAGAATGAGGAAAGTTTGTTTGGAAAAGCTTGTTTCCAGCTGAAGTAATCGTACCTGATTTGAGGGTAAAGATGTTTATTTTGACTCCTTGACCCAGAGTCAGGATAAATGTGTCTGAGTCTAATAAACTTTATTCTGAATGGAGTCGGACTCCTTTTCTGTACACATCACTCATCCTGTGCTCCTGGTTTCTCTCAAACCATTTAAATAAAGTTGGGTTGAAGGTGAATGTGTGACCTGTGTGAGGTGTGCATGCAGCTCTCTAGTGTGAAAAGAGGAACTCCCTTGTTGGTCAGTTTGGGATCACGTGTTGCCAGATGTCTGGATCTTCTCGTGGTAACCGCGCTCCCTCCAACCTGAATCCAACCACCTTCTGCAGAAGCTCGTGTCCTTTATTTCGCTCTTTCAGTGACTTCTGAGACTTTCCAGTAAAACAGGTTTAATCGTCATGAAGCAAATGTACAGAAGTTCCCAGTGAAACAGAAAAACTGACAGCAGTTCTAGAGGAAAGTTTTACTTAAAATAAAAAAAAAGGCTTTCTCTGAAACAAATCTGTCAGACACAAAGAGACTAGAAAAACACAAAAAACCGAAGTCAAGTCTATTTACAAGATTATTATTCTCCACTTCATGGAGGAAACCGCACGTTGAACCAAATAAACACTTGTGATGTTTTTTGTGATAAAGATTTCAACTACACGAAACATTTCCATCGTGTGATCCTCTGATAAATGACCAGCTTTAGTCTGGCTAGTAGTTTTAATTGTTTAGTTCAACTCTTATCTGATCCACCAAGATCCCAAGGGACAGATCTGGATAGTCTTGAGGTGTTAACCTGCATCAGATGGTTCAGTCCAGGTCGGCAGGCATCAGCGGCAGCAGGACCTCCGGCTCCTGCTCAGTCCTTGGCATCGCCCACACCATCAGCGTTAATAGCAAACATGGCCTCAGCCTCCGGCAGGCATGGCGAGTCGTAGATTTTACAGATCCTGGTCTCCCCTCTGCCCTTCCTCAAGTACAGCCTGCAAGGATGTCAGATTTTAATCAGTCACTTTTAAAAGAAATCATGATATCTCGGGGATAAAAACTCACCGTGTGGTGGAGGCGTGAGCCAGAATGTTGCCACCGATTGGTTTCTTGGGATCTGCTGAAAACATGGCCGCCCCATCCACCTGAGCCACCACCTGGTTGGTTATCACCACGGCAACACCAAACTATTGTGGCAGAGGTCAGATGAAACAGTGAAGTCAGGCAGCAGTTCTGAATAAAAGAAGTTTGTTCTGTTAACGGATAAGTGAAAAAAAGCAGAACTGTGTGTTGATAACCAGCGTGATGCTGTGAATCGTGTCCCCGAACACATTTATCCGTCCACGTCCACTGGCTTTCAAACATGCTTTTACGTTTTATTCTAGTGTGGTGTCATTAGTTTTTTACTGATTTTTATTGTTTAGTTTTACTGTGTTTTATGTTGTAGTTCTTTTGGGGGGAAACAGCAAACGTGCACCTCGTCCGCCAGTCGTAGCAGCATCCGGAGGAACCGGCCCAGGTGTCCCTGCCGGGCCGACAGCTCTCCTCGGCCCGAGTAATCCGTTCTGTACAGAGCTGTAGCACTGTCCACAATCAGGAGAGCGTACCTGAAACAGGAGAAGTGTTTGCATGCTGTGCTTTTGCTGGAATTGTAAACCATTTTTCTTTGGTTGTGACGGACCTGGATTCGGCCATCATGGCGGACGCTTGATACAACAGCTGAGTCTGATGGTCTGTATTGAAGGCTCGGGCGTACGCCACGTTGTCGAGAACATCACTGCCCACCAGGCCGTACCTGATCAGAAAACAAACTGCAATGATTTATAAATTTCATGAGCCCATATTTCTTCCCAGCAGAAGATAACCATAACAAATAAAACTGAGACATTTTACATTTTAATGGAAAATATGAGCTCATGATGAATCTGATGCAGCAACACGTCTCTAAACAGTTCTAAGAGAAACAGAAGGCTGGAAAAGGCTGGTTTTTTATTTTACAAATAAACAGGAGCAACATTTGGCAATAAAGTTATTAGCAACAGGTCAGTAACATGACTGAGTATAAAAGGAGCATTTCAGAGAGGCAGAGTCTCTCAGATGGAAAGATGGACAGAGCTTCACCAATCTGAGTCTAAAAATTGTGGAACTATTTTAGAAAAATGTTCTACAACTTTAAATTGAAAAGATTTTCCCATCATCCACAGTGCAACATATAAAAGAATTGAGAATCAGATCAGAAGGAATCTCTGTGTGCATGGGACAAAGCTGGATGCTGGTGATCGTCTGCATTAAAAGCAGACATGGTTCTCTACTGGAAACCACTGCATGGACTCAGGAAGACTTCCAGAAACCACTGTCTGTGAACACAGTTCACCCTGAAACCCATAAATGCAGGTTAAAGCTCCATCATGCAGAGAAGAAGCCAGATGTGAACAAGATCCAGAACCAGCTTCTTCCGTCTTCTCTGGACCAAAGCTCATTAAAATGTTCTGAGGCAAAGTGGAAACCTGGATGAAGATGTGAAGTAGTTTGTGGAAAGCATGGACGGCGTGTCCTGCAGACTAAAGAGGAGAGGGAGCATCCAGCTTGTTATCAGTGGACAGGTGAAGAGCTGCATCTCTGATGGGATGGGGCTGCATTAGTACCTATGGCGTGGACAGCTTCCACATCTGTGAAGCTCCATCAATGCTGAAAAGTACGTGGAGGTTTTAGAGCAACATCTGCTCCCATCCAGACAACGTCTCTTTCAGGGAAGACCTTGCAGATTTCAGCAAGACGATGCTGAACCACATCCTGCATCCATCACAGCTGCATGGCTTCACAGGAGAAGAGTCCGACTGCTGGACCACCTTTTTTTAAAGTAAGTTTATATACACACAAATGTTTCTGTAAAATTTAAATTTATATAAAAGCATGTCCACATATTTCTTTAAAGCATGTTTCAGCTCTGTTGTGGACCGCTGCCTGGACCACCGCTTACTTATAATAGGAATCCTGCCGTTGTTGGATTGGCAGTCTTTATTCACCTTGTACCTGAAGGTGTAGCTTCATCTGGAAACAGAGCTGATCTCTGGCCTGATGAGGCTCTCTGAGGTTACAATGCTGCCAAAGGTGATGTCTGCTAATCTTGCATCTGATACTCGTGTCATGGAGGCATCTTTGTGAGCTCAGCAAAATACAGAAAAATCTCTGAGGTTTCGGCCGTCTGAGATCTAAGATGCTCAGCACCCACAGCGACATGAATTTCGTTTGGCTCTAAGCTCTGAACCTGCATGCACCGACTCACCTCTCAGCTACAGCGAGGAGCCTCTCTGGTCTGAATGTTCCCTCTGTGTCGATGTACATGGCTTTACCTTCTCCTCCTCCCTGATCAATTGGTAGCTGTGGACACAAACACAAATTATAGCAAAGAAGCTATTTTCTCCTCCAAGAAACGAACATGAAGCCCAACGCTGACTGGCTGAAAGACATGAGGGTGATAAATAAGAAGGAAGCTCTTCTAGACAAAAGCTGCACTACACAATCCTTATTATATAACACTTATAACCACAGCAGAGCAAAGCTGAAGCACCAACAACACAATCACAAGTATGAGCAGCTCATAGCTCAGAATGACTTCTCATATTTCTGATTACTGCCTTCAAGCTGCAGCAGAAAACCATCAGATCTTCACCTGACCTGACAGGTTACAGCAAGAGTGTGGCACAGCTGGGTCTTCCCTGTCCGAAACTCTCCAAACATCTCCGTTATGGAGCCCGTCTCGATCCCACCTGCATGGACACATTGTGTTAACACGTTTACTGTTGCTCCTCCAGCTCGGTGGCGACATGAAACCCACCCTGCAGGAGTTTGTCCAGCTCCTTGGAGCCTGTAGAGATCTGGATAATCTCAGCTCTCCTCTGGTGGAATTCAGTAGCTGTGGTAAAGCCCATAGGAACGAGTTTGGCAGCTTCTGTCTGAAGAAAAGAGAAAGATAATCAAACCATTTGCTATAAAATTAACAAGATTTTTTTACTTTTTAAAATGTAAACAGAAGCTGGAAAGAAGTTGTTTCTGGATCCCTGAACTTAAACTGCAGAGAAAGAGAAAACCTGGATTTCTTCTGACAGAAACCTGAACTGTATGAACGTGCACTTTAAAGAGATTTGGTAAAAAATTAATGGAAATGATGTTCCTAAGCTCCACAGCTGTTCAGTCCCCTGAGTTCCTTCACATTGTTCATGTGGAAATGTTCTAACTTTCACTATGAAACATGGTCCTGAGTTCTACTGCTTTTCTCTAACCTGTCCATCATCATGACAGCAGGATGATGGTCTGGCTGAACAAATTTACTCTACCGAGAGGAGCATTTTGGTTACAGGGCTTCCCTTGAGTCTTAAATGCTATTCTTTCTTTTTGTTTTAAAATGTGTTTTTGCTTACAACTGCTGGACCAGAGAAACAGAAGGAAAAAGGTGGATAGAGGAGAAATAGGAAGTGAAGAGAAAAAAGGAGAACAAAACAAAAGCTAGAAAACAAACCACAGCAACTGCAATCAAAGCTAAACAGGGAAACTAAACAGCTGCAACACCTGAAAAGAAGCAGGAAGCATCCTAAAGAGAACACAACAGACCGTCTATAGAGAAGAAAACTGTAAAAAGACAAACAAACACTCATGTAAACATGCATTCACCTTCCCAAACATACATCGATTGTTCACCCAGGCATCCCGCATACACGCCATACAGTACAAGGGTGTCATCCCTCTCCGGCCCACTCAGGCTACTCTCCACCCACCCAACAACCTTCCACCCTACCCCCACCCATCCGCCCAAAACCCCACCCACCTAACAGCCACATCTACCCACCCACCCTCTCAACAACCCTACGCAACCTTTTTTACGATGTGATTTCAGCAAACATTTGAGTCTTTGCCGATCTCCATCATTTTAGATATTTTCCAAACACATTTCTTCCTGGAAGACGATGGTTCCCCACTAGCCTTCCAGCCAGTTCTTAAACCAGTTTTAGTAGTTTCTACATCTTATTTCCATAATCTGACCTATCTGAAACAGATTAACATATTTTCCACCATCACAGGATGTGTCTTCGCACACGACTGCATCAGTTAGGGTTAGAGAAGTTGAACAAACAAAAAGCTGGAACATCATCATCCATGCAGGAATTATCTATTGAGTTTTGACCCGTTTGCTTGGTGAAAACCAGGTGGTGGCTTTTTATGGGACAAGCAGTTTATTAATCTAGTATAAACTCAATTTGATACATGCACTCTTTTAGGGCTAATTTAAAACCATCCACTAATCTGAAACTTAAATTAGAAATGCCACTGTTTGAGTTAAGTATGAGTATTAAGTAATACTAATTATAAAATTTTAAATAAGATTGAGCCACAATCGTGTTAAACACAAACATCTGAACCACGGCTCCTAAAAAGACTTGAAGACGTTGAAGATGTTGCTCCTTACTAAAATCTTGTCAGCTTTAGCCTCACTGATGCCTTTAATGTTGAGCAGCTCTTTCTTGGGTGCGTAGGCCACAGCTTCGATGGTGTGGAAACCTGAATCCTCCAGCTTTTTGATGTCACTGGCACTGATTCCAGATTGCTGCACACAAAAATGTAAGAGAAGATCTTGCATCAAATCACTGGGAGAAAACTTCAAAAACGTAAGTTAGAAGATGCTTTTATCTAAAGAGTTCTAAAAGTAGGGAAGCTCGAATGTTTCAGAGAAATCAGAAATACACATAAAACGATAAATTAACCTGAATATATTGAAATTAAACAGAGCGCAGCTGCATCCAACATACATTTACATACATATACATTATTGTCATTATACAATAACACAGGGGCGGCCAACGTCAGTCCTCAAGAGCCGTAATCCTGCGGGTTTTCCATGCATCCCTGCTCCAACACACCTGACTCAAATTAAGTGGCTCCAACAGCCTACAAGGATCTGTACTATGACTCATTAGTTCTAGTCAGGTGTGTCAGTGCAGGGATGCATGGAAAACCTGCAGGATTGTGGCTCTCGAGGACCAACGTTGGCCACCCCTGCAGTAGCAAGTAGCAAAGTGTGGGTGTTCCACCCAGCTGCTGTGCACAGTGGCATTAGAAAATATATTAAAAGAACACAATAGAATAATAAATGAGAGGTTTCTGGCTGTTTTGCAGTCCGAATGTTACAAGGAAAAAGCTCCAGTAGTGATACAGAGCCAAGTCCAGAGATATTTTGATCACATGAAAGCAACTTGCTTTTTGTTTTACCCTTTAGGAAGGTGTGTAATATGTTGTGGCGGATCTGGGTACACTCAAACGCACCACTAGATTTCTTTGTAAATCCACTGGCGTTGTAAAACCTAAATACTATCAGAAGGATCAGATGCTCCATTACACCCAGCTCTCACTTGGATATATTACGTTTTTCTCTTTGCAGAACTTAAATAATTCAATGTGCTGCAGAACGGAACAGAGTTGACTGAGAAAACAGACCTCCAGTCTGCACAGAGGCTGGGGCCCGTAGTTCTCCTCCTCCTCCGTCTCCACTCGTGCCTCACTTCTCATCGCCATGTCGGAATATTTCAGCCTGGACAGCAGAAGGAAAGCAGTCAAAAATCACCAGTAACCAGGAGGAGTGAGATCCTTAGTGGGGTAGTGAAAACTTTATAGCGAACAAATGTCACAACAGCAGTTTTGACATACTGGAAAAGTACACAACTCACAGCATTATAATAAGTCAAAAATCCATCGTGGTGCAGTTTAACTGTCTGTACCGTTAAGGTAAACAAGTTTGCACATCTTATTAGCTTAGCATTAGCGCTGTTTGTAAATATGCACGCGCCATTTCAAACAAATACAACCGTCAGATACAACCGTCAGAGCTGAACGAGTTCAATACGTGTTAATACGTTCACTCCGTTTACTGTCACCACGTTAAACATGAAATACCTACCTAACTACCTGCAGGTCTCACCTGCGTCCTGCCGCCTTGTTTCCTTCAAATACAGCTGCGTGCTAACCAAAGCTCCCGCGCACGGATGAAACGGAATGACGTCATACGTATGCGTCCAACAAACTGGTGTGGAGTGTGAACACATCACTAACCAATTCAATATAAATAATATTAAGAAAGTAAATAAAGTTATTTACTTAAGCACTTTTCAAATGGAAAGTGCCGTACCTAAATTTGTTATTTAAAAAGTTTATTATTATTACTATTTGCTTAAATTGATTTATGTACAAAGCACTTTCCTCTTTTTATTTTCTCTCTCTCCATCCATTCCCCCTCCTCCTCTCCCTATAGATACACATTTACATACATACATATACATATATATATATATATATATATATATACATATATATATATATATATATATATATATATACATATATATATATATATATGTATATGTGTATATATATATATATATATATATATATATATATATATATATATATATATATATACATATACATATATACACATATATATATATATACACATATACATATATACACATATATATATATATATATATATATGGATGGATTTTTTTTTAAAGTAGTAAATTTGTTAGTTGCTACCAGGGGGATGTAATTGTTTTATTTCTACAGTATTTCTCACTTTAACACCAAACTGGTGTTAAATTTCTAGAAGCCTTTGTTTTTACAAATGGCTCCTCTACAACAAACTCTGTCTAGAGGACCAGTCCTTCAAAATTTCAGAGATTGGGTAAGGAGGGTATGGATGAGAAACACCACGTGACCAAAGTTAAACCTGAAAGAGCCGAAAGCTCCACAGCAGAGCTGAACTTTATGGAAGAATGGACAGAAAATGTAATCAAAAGGCAAGTGGGAGACTCCCAAAAAATCTGAATTAAGGTCCTCTGGTTTAATGAGACAAAACTGAACTTTTGGGGCATCAAGTAAAATGACATCTACCAACTCAACATGTCCCAGCACGAGGTTTACTTGTTCTCAGGGGTTCAAAAAGTGGAATGAGAGGCAGAACCTTCAGTTATCAGAGCCTGCAAAGTGGAACCGGGTCCCAGTATGGCTTCAGGAAGCAGACCAGTCTACCTTTAAGATCAGGATTCACACTTTCCTGTCTGGTAAATCTTAGATATGTCTTGGTGACCCCTTAACCATCCCTTGAGTTCTGCTTCCATAGGCAGAGGTGGTTGACCCCTCTTTCCTGTTCTCTCCACCCCCAACTGGTCCAGAAAGATGGCCGTCCTTCCTGGTTCTAATGAGGGTTTTCCTCCAGTGTCCTCATGCAGCCCAGGATGGAGGATTGAATCAATAAACTTTGATTCAGCCTCATCTTTAGCTAGGCAATTAGTTTTTTTATGGTTTTATATATAGTTACTATGAAATGAACTAATGGATTTAACTGGATTATCAGACCACAATGACTTGTATTGAACTGGCTCCAGATGACTTGGCATTGTAAAAATGAAGCTAAACTACCAGTCAAAAGAATTTAAAGGGAAAAGCATGTCCAAACTTTTTACTGGTAGTTTAGATTTTAATGAACAAACCTGAATTTCAAACTACAACATCTGGAATCAATTAACTTTAATTCAAATTAAAGTAATTTGCCTCCATAGAAATTAAAAAGCATAGTCCTGTGGAGTCTAAGGGTTAGGGTTACCCTGTAAACAGAACGTGGACCTGCAGTTATGGTGGAGGTCTTCATTAAGAACCAGAAAAGCTCAAACCCATGCAACGTTGAATCACTGAAAATGGTCAGTGTAATGTTAACTAGGAAATGTGCAGTCTCAAATATGATCCACAAAAGCCCGTCTACTGAGCAGACTATCCAGAACGCTGCAGTTGGTCCGTGTGCTCAGGCAGCATCTCATCTTCGTCCTGCAGAAACGACGTCTGAAATCTGACAGACGAGATTTCTTTGTCGAGAAAAACTTTATTTAACTATGAGAAAAACAATTTAAAATCCTGCACATTAAAATATTCTACTGGTTTTTACACATTTCTTCTTGTTTTGGGGAGAGAGGCCACAGTTCCTCCTTTGGGTCTGCTCCCACTGCTGCATCTGCAAGAACAAACATTGTTTTAGAGAAAGAAAAACTCAAGTGACAGAATCCTGCAAGTAATAAACAAAAGTTCATGAAGCTGGAGTAAAACCAAGCAGCAGCAGGCAGATTCAGTTTTAAAATTCTGCTCTTTTAGTGGTGCTTTAGTAGCAATAAGTTTAATATTAGAAATTAGAGACAGAAAAACTGGTCAGTCAGAGCTGATCGCTGGAATATTTCTAATGATAGAGCTCATCAGTTCATAAAAACAAGGATCTGAAAACGTGTTTTTTTTTTTTTTTCAAAAAACAGGTTATACGCAAAGAGAATAGTGCCTATATAACAGATAACGAGGACAGTATACTGCTGTGGATGAGGTCATGTATGTAGCATGTATGCAATTGTAGCATGCAGGTGTCAGGCTGTGATTGGTGCATCTTCTAGCAGCTCATTAGGGATTGGCTTGTGGAGGACACACACATGAAATGTTCAACTCCAATTCAAAATAGGTTGGCCAGTGATTTCACCAGAAGTTTTGACCTTCAACCTTGCCCAAGCACACAGAGATTCCTCCTGATTCTTTGAATATTTTATTGATATTATACACTGTAGAAGGTGGGATCTTTAAAGTCTTCACCTTTTTATGTTGAACATTTTTCTGAAATAGTTTCACAATGTTTTAGACTCAGTCTCAGATTGGTGAATCTCTGTTTCTCTTTTCACCCGAGAGGCTCTGCCTCGCTGAAATGCTTTTCATACCCAGTCATGTTCCTGACCTGCTGTCAGTTAACCTGATTTTCAAATGCTGCTCCTGTTTCTACCAATTTCTCTTCCAGCCCTTTGTTTCTCTTTTTACGACTGTTTAGAGACGTGTTGCTGCATCAGATTCATAATGAGCTCATATTTTCCATTATATGTAAAACGTCTGTTTCACCAGCTATTTTTGATCTATTAGGAACAAAATATGCATTAATGAGACTTTTTGATCGTTACAATCCGTTTTTATGTACATTTTACACAGCATTCAAAGTGTTTGGCTTTAGAGTTGGAAGATGTGTTACTTATCTGTTCACCACTTTAAACTCAATTTCCATGATCATTCTTTCATATTTACATGTGGACATGTTAGTTTGTTTTTAAAAGCCCTAAATCTGGGTGCTGGTGAAGCTACATCTACCCACCCCTCTCACAGTAAATGCTCAGTGGCTGCCCAAACACAGCAATAGTTCTTACCGTCCTCCGCATCAGTCTAGTCAGAAACATCGGAAACTACGGGTATAACAACCAACCCATGTCTTTCTGATATTAAGGATTAAAATAAAAACCTAGCATAAAATGCAGGTCATACTTCAGGTGTAGCCTACCTGGAATGATGCCAAGGCTGGAGTTATCGAAGAACTGTTTGGGGCAGGTTCTGGACAGCACCTCGGAGCTTCCCCCCAAATCAAAGAATCTGTTCTTCTTGGAGCCGAGCAGCGAGACCTTTGGGGAATTCAGCAACTTCACAGGAGACTCTAAAACCTTTTTAGGGGAGTCGAGGATCTTCTTGGGAGTAAGAAACTTTTTAGGCGGGCTGTGGAGATGGACAGAGTCTGAAGTCATGGCCAAGCCTCTCTTGGTGGGAGTGTGGGGTGATGAAGGCTTTTCCACCTCAGCTTTGCTCTTAATCTTTAGGTTTATGGCTCTGTTCTTCCACTTGCTGATCTCTGCCTGCTGACTGGACACCAGGCTGATGAGACAAAGGCAGAAGCAGATATAGTGTGTATATATTATATATATGTTATAAACACTGCATACTGACTTTGACTGGACCTCTATTTAATCTTTAAGGTTTTAGCTGGGTTAGGTATCGTCGTCTCCGTCAGGAAAATACTGGCCACAGTCACATGGTGTTTTTGATTCAGAATAAAGTATTCAAACTTAAAATAATTCACAATTAAAATCTTCTTCTTTGTGAATTGAGATTTACAGGGAGAACGCGTTTAATCGCCTTTATTTAATTCTGCTTAAGATCCAGGGGTTAGGAAGGGTTCAGACTGGGCGGGGTGGACGTGACATATGTACATCTACCAGGAGAAAACAAACTCCACTTCCTGCTGCTTTTTGTTTCGTCTACAACATGGAAGACCAGGTAAAAAAAAACATTTTCACTTTGATTTTGATTCTAGTTTTGAAGCAGCAGCTCGACACCACCATCCTGCTTCACTTCGGTCAGCTGAGGAGGAGACGGGAGGTAGAGTACCGTTGTCATGGAGACAGGACGAGGGAACGAGCATGCGCAGAACGACCAGAATTTAGAGCAGAATGAACATTTACACGATAAGAATTATTCTGTTTGGATTTAACAATCAGAATAAACCAGGCACTTAAGTTCGGATCCAAGATTAAGTCTGAATGACCAGTTTAATTTGGAATTAGGTGTTTACATGGTCATTTCATAAATAGGATTTATGTTTTATTCTGAATTAAAAGGGAATTAAAACTCGTGTAAATGTGGCCATTGATTACTCAAAAATCTGTCACTAGTGTTGTTAAAAAAAAAACGATGTTTTAAATACTAATCTATTCTAAAATTTAGTATTTAGTTAGATATTAATTAGCACGGGTATCGATACTTAATGCCACTTTTGTGTCTGCTGGTTCACGGAAAGGACCAGCCGTCTACCCATTTTAAACCGGCACTGCAGCGGCCAGCCTCGCCTCTAAAGCATCTGCCTGAAGGACCCATTGTTTCCACTGAGCGGTTCGGTACACTGTTATAAGAGGGGCGCATACAACCGATCCATACTGCACCATGTATGGACCCCTTCCACTGTAGGTCCATAGAAAACCGCTACGGTACGGTTAAGGAGGAGCTGGCATGTATGGACTGGATTGGCGGAAGAAAAACGTTACTGGCCACGACAAAAGCCAGTGCGAAACAAACAACGTTGCCCTTCAGCTCATGGCTCAGGTCGACATTGGAAAGATAACAGGAAAAGGAGTAAGGTCTGGTCGTACAATGCAGCAACTGTACAAAGATCCAGCGTCACGTTTGTCGGCGTCACACTAGTACGACGCCACGCTAGGCATTCAGTCTAAACCCCGCAAGCCGAGTGGAGGTCCGACTTGCAGTGGGAAAGTTCACTGAATGGGCTGGACCATTCAAAAACCGGCACGGAGCGAACTGCTCAGTGGAAACAGGACTTTAGCAACTTGTTGCTATAATTAGCAAGTTTTTTAGACCTCTTTAGCAACTTTTTTGCGACTAGTGGCAAATTTAGCTGCTTTTTCTGGTTTTATTGGAGACTTTTGATGTGAAAACGTCTATTTAGTAAACGACACCGCGGGCCCCTCCATCGTCCAGAAGCACTAACAAGAGGCTCCAGTCCAGCCTGAAAATGAACTGACGAAGCTGCTACTGCTACTGTACACACCCGGGCTTACAGTCAGATATTAATGTAGACCAGTGGTCACCAGACTACGGCCCCCGGGCCGACTCCGGCCCGCCACCCCTTTTTGACCGGCCCCCAGCTGATATTTATAAAAAAATAATCATAAAAATGAACTGTTTACATTTGACGAATTTCCCACGCCTGTCATGCCTGAGATAGCAGCATCAGTCGGCAGACAGCGCATGCAGGATTCGAAGGATGAGAGGCGGGTTGGCGGCTCAACAGAACGTATTACTTCGCCAAACCGAGATCAACCGGACTGCTGTCCGAGCAAGCTACAAGGTCACTTACTAGCTACCCATGGAAAGCCGTTTATTGGTGGGGAATTTGTTAAGGAGTGTATCCTTGCTGTGGCCGAGGAAATGTGTCCCGACAAAAAGGATGCGCTCAACGCGGTGAGTCTCTCAGCAACTACTATTTTACTGGTTAGTTATTCAATTGCTCACATTATTATTTTAATCTTATTTTAATTTATTTATATTAATAGGCCTATTTGTTTGACCTTTATTAAATGCTGCGCAAAATTATTGTTTGTTAATTTCAACAGGCCTACCTACAATATACTTTGTACTTTTTCACTTTTGCCATTGTCAATCACCTCGACTAGGCAGATGTTTCTTATTTTGACAGCTTTGATGTTATTCTTATTAGAAAGTAAATAAATGGAATATCTGTGGTATTTCAAATCAAAACAAAGTGTGAAGACCTCAATTACTACTTTTAGAAAACACCAGTAAAGATAAACCAATAAACATCAAACCACTGCAATCTACTCCAGAATGAGCCACAGACATCGCCACTAGTCATCAATACTTGATTCCTTCAGTGGTTCTGGAACTGCATCCATTGAGGATCTTTGGTAGAAATTATGGTCTAATTTCCAGCATTTTAAAATAATAATGATCCCATTGGCCTGCTGGTGGTCATTCTGGTCTGGGTCATACAATTTTACGTTACAGCTGAGGTGGGACTGGCCCCCCATCATCATCCGGAACCATAATGTGGCCCCCAGGAAAAAAAGTTTGATTACCCCTGATGTAGACTGTAGATAAAAAACATTTAAAAAGACTTTTTTTATAAACGGTTTTCAGTTAATCTAGATTATGAATGTAGATAATTGTTCTATTGTTCATCTCAAGTATTGTGAAGGGTACTGATGAAATAAATACACTAACTAGTGACTGAAGTTGATTTTAGTTTATTTTTTGCACCACAGTGAGCAACAGACTCAGAATGCTGTTACTGCATCTTTGCAGCAACTAAAACAGCTTTAAGAAAAAGCATTTATTTCACACCGCTGGTGTCTTTTCTTATATTTATTAAAATATGTTTTCGTTGAGTTTTTTGGATGGTGCTTTTGTGGTTTTCTGACTGATTAGAAAAAAATAATCCCCCCTCTATAGTATCAAAAACAGTATTGAGTGACGAGCTCCATCCTTTGTTCGGTATCGAGTTTGAAATTTAGCACGTCTGCAGATCTGTGCACATGTTTGCTGAAGTAAGTCATCGTGGATAAATATGAAGAGCCAACACGATGCATCCACTGATAATTTAAAACGTTAAAGACAACTGGGACGGGTACACTGCTATAAAGTGTTGAAAACAGTTTATATATACTGTGTGTATCCTCCTTTAAATACCCTTGAATTATAACATAACATTTAGAACACTGAATGAGAAAAACATTGATAACTCAGATGATCTATTAATTTATTTCTGCATTACTTGGATTTCATAATCAACATAAAACCATTGAAAACTAAATATATATCAAATATTCAGTCTACATTTGGGTGGATGGGAACCACTAGATCAATGACAACTTTAAAACTAAGTACTTTTTATGGTATTGACACATTTTTTAACCACTTTTGAAATAATGGTGCAGAATGGTGAATCAGGTGAAGGGTACCTTTCCAGCTCGATGATTTTCAGTTGAAGCTGTTTCACTTCTTCTTCCAGCTTGGTCTTTTCCAGCAGAATGCTGCTCTCTGTCATCACACCTCTGGGCTTAGTCAGTCTAGCGTGAACGTCTTTACCCTGCAAAACTGATGCGACATGGTTTTATATTTAGTCTGGAATGAGTGAAAGCCGACTGCTGATACATAATCCTATACAACCTCAATTAAAAACATCAACCAGCTCCAAACAAGTTGGTATAAAATGTGCAAAATGTAAAGAAATGTGCAAATCTAATCAGCTCCTTTTCTTCCTGATAGAACATAAACCACATATCAGGTGCTGAAACTGATATTTTACCATTTCATGGAAAATGAGCTCATTTTGATTCTGATGGCAACAGTTTGGTAAGAAGCAGTTTCAGGGTGATGTTTAGCATTGTGCAGCATCTCTTCGTTTTCTTTTTAACTTGCCCTGTCCAGCATGGTGGCGGCAGAATGATGGTCTGGCTGCTGTGCTTTGCCAAGGGGCGCTCTATGGTCCCTCTCTGGAGCCAGGCCTGGAGCTGGGGCACCGAGGCGAGCCCATGGGGCCCGGTCGGGTTCAGCTCGAAGGGCAATATGTTAGAACTTTTTACAGATGGGCCCGTCCGGATGTGCCGTGCCGGGGGTTGGTCCGTGCCCTGGTGCTTGGTTGCAGCCCCGGAACCTGGGTGGGGGTGTGTTTGTATATAGGTGGGTGTGTGTGTGTGTGTGTGTCTGTAGGTATGCGGGTGTGTGGGTGGGTGTAGAGGGATGTGTGTGCTGTATGTGTGTGTGGGTGTGTATGAAGGTCTAGGTGTGTGCGTGTATGTGTGTGTGAGTGGGGTGCGGGTGTGTGTGTGGAGGTCTATGTGGGATGTGTGTGTGGGTGTGTGTGAAGGTGTGTATATATGAGTGTGTGCACGTGGAGGTCGAGGTGTGTGTGGAGGAGTGAAGGAGTGGGTGGAGGCGTGAGTATGTATGGAGGTGCTTGTGTGTATATGCAGGTATGTATGTGAGTGCGTGTGTAGTGGTGTATGTGTATGGAGGGGTATGAGAGTGTGTGTGTATGTGGGCACCGGTGTGTGTGTTTATAGGTATGTGCGTGAAGTGTGTGTGTGGAGGTATGTGCACGTATTGAGGTGTTGGTGTATAGAGGTGTGTGAGTGGCTGGGGGGAAAAAAAAAAAAAAAAAAAAAAGTGTGTGCGTTTGCAGGGGGTTAGGACGTGTCCTCTGGGGGGCGCCCTGGCCGGGTGTTGGGGGCGTGGGCCTGGGGTTCCCTTCCTTTGCCTCGCCCCCCTCCCACTCAGAAAGAGGAAAGTGGCCCCTTGGGCTGGTGGCTGGCCCCTGGGGGGGTTCGTGGCGTGCCTGGGTTGGGGTGCCTGCTCCGGGCCTGTGACGCCCTTCGGGGCCGGCGGGGGACGGGGGCGCCCTAAGCCACTGGCGGGTCGTCTTCCAGGGGGGAGGCTTACTCCCCTCTGGACCTACATCTCCTGACCCCTCCCCTCCCCCACTCTTCACTACATACACAGGTAGGGCTGTGGGAGGTGTGCTTGTTGCGCTGGGCGGGGCAGGGGGGTCATCATAGTGGCCCTGTTGCTTCGCCGAGCGGCAGCATGCCTCCCAGCTTTTAATTCCACTTAGTCACTGAGCACAAATAACATTTGCAACATACAAACACGTTTTGGGGGGTGGAACATGCGAGGTCAGGTGGGTGGGACTGCTCAGGTGGCCCCACCCCCTCCTCAATGCAGTTACTGCCCCCCAATTTTAACCCTCTTTTTTTTAATTGCAAACAGCACATAATATATTCCATCACTAGTGGGGGAGGGAGGGGGGATGGGGTCTTCAAGCGCCCCTGTCTCCATGGATGGCCCGGGGGCGGGGCGGGCCGGGTGGCCTGTCGCGTTGGCCCGGGGCGTAGGCGGGCTGTCCCGGGGGGTTTTGGCTGCTGGCCCTGGGGGGAAGGTGCTGTTTTGGGGGTGGGGAGTGGGGGGCGGGGGCGGGGTGGGGGGTTGGGGGCCTGGCTCGTGTCTCCTCGCCTCCTGGCTGGGGCTGTCCCCCCGTGGCGTGGGGTGGCGGGAGGATGGTGGTGGGGGGATGGTGTTTGTGTGTGTGTGTGTTGGGGGGGGGGGGGTGGTGTGTGGGTGGGAGAGTGGTGTGGGTGTGGGGGGATGGGTGGTGGAGGGATGGTGTGTGGGAGGGTGGGGTGTGTGGAGGTGGATGCGTGGTGTGTGGGAGGGGGGGTGGTGTGGGTGTGGGAGGATGAATGGTGGAGGGATGATGTATGTGTGGGAGGATGGGGTATGTGTGGGAGAATGTATGGTGCAGGGATGGGGGAGTGTGTGGGAGGATGGATGGTGGAAGGATGGTGTGTGTGCGGGAGGATGGATGGTGTATGGGAGGGAGGATGGTGTGTGTGTGGGGGAGTGGTGTATGTTTGGGAGAGTGGGTGATGGAGGGGTGGTGTGTGTGTGTGGGAGGATGGGGTACGTGAAGGTGGATGTTTGGTGTAGGAGAATGATGTATGTGTGGGAGGATGGGTAGTGGAAGGAAGGTGTGTGTGTGTGTGTATGGGAGGTGTGAAGGTGGATGAATGGTGTGTGAGAGGGAGGATGGTGTATGTGTGGGAGGATGAGTGGTGGAGGGATGATGTGTGTGTGGGAGGATGGGATAGGTGTGGGAGAGTGTATGGTGGAAGGATGGTGAGTGTGTGGGAGGAAGGATGGTGTGTGTGTGGAAGGATGGACGGTGGAAGGATGGTGTGTGTGTGTGGGAGAACAGAGTATGTGAGGGTTGAATGGTGTATGCGTGGGAGGATAAATGGAGGAGTGGAAGGAGAGTGTGTGTGTTTGTGTGTGTGTGTGTTGGTCTGGGGGGGGGGCAGGACTGGTTCTCGGGGTGTGCGGCTGGGCGCTGGGGTGTGGGGCTGGCCTCTGGTGGTGGCCGTCTGGGCGGGCCGGGTCCCCCCGGGTGGCGTGCTGGCCCTCGGCCTGTGGGGGTGGGGGGTGTCCCGGCGCTCCTGGGCCCGGGCCCTCTGCCCCGTCTGTCCCGGGCGGCCGGTGCCCGGGGCGGTCGGGGACTGCTGGCCTCGGCCCGCCGGGGCCGGTGCCCTGGGTCCGCGGGGCGGCTCCTGCTGGGGTCTCCTGCTGCTGCCTTCCTGGGCGGGCGAGTGGTCGTCTCTGTGGACCGGTCGGGATCTGTTGCCTGCGGGGGGGCTGGTGGCCTGGGTCTCGGGACCGCTGGCCTGACTCTGGCCTCTGTTCAAGTGAGGTGGCATCTGCATGGTCACTCCTTCCTGAACGTCTCCACACAGTCTTTGCGTCGCCGTGTGGCCGAGTTCTCCAACACATCCACACAGGTTTCTCTGCGCGTGTTCTTGAATACAGCAGTTTCACTTATATCTATTATCATATTTTTTTTCTTTTTTTTTATTATTTCTGTTCTTATTATTATTATTACTCTTACTCTTATTATTATTATTGTTACTATTATCAACTAGTTGTGTAATGACCTACTGGCTAGGATGATCTTAGCTATATATGTTGTAAGTAGTATGGATTACATGGTCTTCTGTATGATGTTTCAAGTCCCCACCCGCACTCCCCACACCCTTTCTGTCCCTCTCTCTCCCCTCCCTCTTCTCTCTACTTTCTTTTCTCTCTCTCTCTCTCTGTCCCCTCCGGTCGAGTCCAGCATTAAGAGTCTGATTTAATAAAGTTTTTCATCAAGAGGGACTTTATACATGTAGTATAAATCCCTGCTTGATACAGTAAAATTGCCCAGCACCAGACAGCAGCCAGACAATCATTCTGTTTGCAACGATGCTGGACAAGACAGGTTAAAAGAAAAAAGAAAAAAAAAAAAAAAAAAAAGAAATTTTTACAGATGTGTTGCTGCCTACAGATTCACTGTCAGCTCATATTTTCCAGGAAATGGTAAAAAAAATTGTGTTTTATTGGAAATAAAATGTGGCTCGATTAGTATTTTGTTTTGGATATATATTGTACAACATAGATTACACATCAACAGATTAGTGTATCATCAATACATTTAGCATCACCACCCAAAGAATTGTTCTTAAGCTAGCAGAATACACTTGTCTTGCACAACTTACGGGTTTGGATTTATAATGCAGGGTCTGTTTCCTCCATGAGAATATTCATTGTGAGGTGTTACTTCGAACATTTAAGTTTCTTTGTGGTCCACAGTGATTGTGGCAACATCTTAACATAACCCGTGGTTTACATCATCACCATTTAGAAGCACTAAGCACAAATACTTGACATCTTTTCACCCACGGTGGGAGAAACGAACTTACACGACTCCTCTCCCTGCCGGTGTGACCTTCTCAGAGTCTCCTTCAGCTTCCTCAGCGACTCTTCCTTTTCTCTCAACAGCGTGGCCATTCTGTGTTTCCTGGAAGAGAGAACAAGTCTGCTCAGTCATCAAAAGAGGAGGAAAAACAAAACAAAAACCCAGTTTTGTCTTTTTACTGTTTTACATAAAGAGGAACAAAACAACTTCACAAAAACTGACCATCTTCAGTCAGTAATTCAGTTTCAATACGCTCATCAAAACGATGAAAATGAATCCAGTAAGTTCTTACTCCTGCTCATGTTCATGTGATGCTGAAGACAGCTTCATCTCCATCTTGAGCAGCTGGTTCTTAACTTTTTCCATCTCAGCTGCACTGGGTGATGCTTGTATCTGAACAAGACAAATATCAAAAGTTAACCAATATTTAAATATCCAACAAAAACAAGAAAGCCAAAAGACACAATGGTGCTTTCATCTCTTACATATGCTGATGCTACACCAGCATCTACTACTACAACCATAAGAGTGCCACAAAAAAGAAGAAATCTGGGAAAGAAATGAAACCATGAATATATTTGGAAATGTATAGAGAAACAAAAATAATTGTAAACAGTCTTATTTTTGCATTATTTCTGTTTTTTAATACATGTATACATTTCAAAATATGTTCATAAACATGCATTGTCTTTTGGTGTTTAAATTCCTATTTTCTTCTCCTTTTCCTAGAAATTTATTTACAAAATTTTATCTTTTTTTGTCCCTTATTCTTTCCCTTATTCTTTCTCTAAAGGGCAAAGGTGTCAATCATCTGCCTTTAGGAGGAGTTTGTGTCTGGTGTCCCAGAACTTTAATCTTGTTGGGCTGTGAGAAGTATTGTGTGATTGGAGGTGGGCATAGTTAACACAAAAGAATGAAGCGGAAAGTTGTGGCTTCCGCATGTTTCCTGATGCGAGGCTGAACGAACAGGAACACCTGATCGAGGTGGTGAGAAGGTACGTAAATGTAAATAACGTGGGATTTAAAGACACGGACACAGCCATGCGCACAACCCTGCCACGGATGAAGTTTCTCGTCAGATAATAAATAACCCGGTCAGCTAGTCATTGCACAAAAAAAAAAAAAAAAAAAAAAAGACAATGTAAGCAGTAGCTAGGAGCAACAACAGGTGTTCTTTCGGTTTGGCATTCGTTGTTTTGGTTAATACGTCAGGACTGTCAACTGTGAAGCCACAAGTTAGTTCAGTGCAGTTCTCAACCACTGTGCGCCCCTTTGGAGGAATTAACAAGGTCCTGCCAAAAACAATACTTATGGGCAAATATGTGAACCATGAGCTGCTAGTTTTCCTCCTCAGCTGAACGATAAACATACTGAGAAAAGCTGATCAGCTGATCTACGACCAGAGATCCACTCGAGCAGACATGCTGCTGGACTGTCAAGCTTTAAAACAGAATGTGGGAAAACGGAGGGTGAGGAACCCTCTCAATGGAAAGAGTGTGTGTTAAAACACCCTCATTTTCCACGGAGGCGACGTCATCCACGGCGCCACACCGGGGCTAGGGGGTGCTACAGCCCCGTGATAAATCTGTGTAGCCCCATTAAGCCCCCCCAAGAAATTAGATTATAAAAAATATAATTATGAATTTATATATAATAATATTATAATAAAGGAATGTATTAGTTTAAAAACAGTCTGCAACACACTGGAATTTCTGTCCATGCTTAAACCTTACAAAGACTCATTTGAGGACATCTACAAACTGTTGCGCATATCCGTTACACTGCCTGTCACCTCTGCTTCATGTGAGCGCAGTTTTTCCTGCATGCGGCGCATAAAAACCTACCTGAGAAACAGAATGGCAAACCCCCGACTCAGCAATCTTGCCTGCCTGTCCATACACGCAGAAAGAACCAAGGCCCTTGATGTCCAGAAGATTATAGACTCGTTTGCACTTAACCATAACAATAGACGCATCGTCCTCCTGTAAAACAACTCTGGTGAGTTTTTTTCCTGACGTTGCGATCATAGACTGATTGTGACAGATTTGATGTGATGACGTGACATTGTTACATTGTAACGAATGCGCAGAACGTGGCATGTATTTTTGTTTGCAGTATTGTTCTATAATCATCCATACTGTGATGAGCCAGTTCATTTTACGCTCTTCTTCGTGTGTGCCTAATTAACAGGTACGGAGTGTTGCACTTCTCGCTGTGGCTTTGGTATTATTATCTCCATTTTTTACCATGTTGTGGTCCGAATCATTAGATACAAATTGTTTGCACTTCTCGTTGCGCCTGCACTGTGTAGTATGTTAAATTTATCTCGCAATCAGTTTAATTTCTTAAGTTATGTTGTGATCCGAGGCAATAAAAGCAATGCATAGTTGATTTCATTAATTATGCATGTAGAATAAATGCGTTTGTTGCATTCTGTATGTGTTGCTTGTTTATCACATGGTCGCTGTCTGGTGCTGAATCTTGCACCTTTCCACGTGAAAACATTTTTGCCGTTGCTTTGTGGCTCGTTGTAGGCCTGGTTATTTTGCTGAATGTTCTTTGGCTAATTCAGTTAAATTGCTGTGTATCTTAGCCACTTTTATTGAAAAAATCGATAACCTATGTATAAAGTTACCTAAGTCATGGAAATCTGTTATTTTCTTAGCACCCTCACGTATTGGTCAAGTCCCTCATTAGCACCAGGAGAAAAAAAATCCTGGCGCCGTGCCTGGGCGACGTCTATGGCTTGCTCCATTAATGCTGTTTATTCTCCAGTCCATCCATAGAACCACCCGGCTGATGGTTTCCATCGTGCTTCTCCACGTCCCGCTGTCATTACAGAGACCGATGCATTGGGCTCGTCATGCTGTGCATGAGTTCATTATGTTAAAAATTTAATGTCGTTAATTTTTTTAATCGTACATTAAAATTTTTTTGCTGGCCACTGGCTTTGATGACAGAAACATGGCGTCCATGTCTCTCTTCCCTGCTGCAGCGGTGCTTCTGATGTAATCAGGAGGGAGCGGGTTTATTAACATGAAGAGACGTTTTCTGTCTGGAACTTAAGAAAGAAGAAGAAGAACAGACGTTTCTCTTTGTCTAAACCTGCAGATGGCGGAACATCGTGATTTTTGGATGGAAACTGCTCCCAAAAGATAATGAGAAAATTTTTATTTATTACTATTTTTTTTAATAAATGTGGTTTTAATTTATGCCAGACAGCCACGGGAAAACATGTTTTCTGACTTTTACAAGCGTGCAGCATAAATCGGGTCTTCTTCTGCCTCTGGTTCGGTGGATCTTGGTCGTAGCGAGATGAAACTTCCAGCTGTGGAATCTGTGAGATGTGAGCTTTCAGTAGAGGAGCCGTTTGTTCGTGTTCATGGGGAAACATCATCTGTGTTTACATGTTTTTAGGATTTTGTGTACCTGATCTTTTAATTATTGTTGTCTTAACTGTGTTTGTTGGTGATAGAAATGGTTTTACTGAGCTGGTAGCTGAGATTCTGGACTTTCTGTGGATACCACACATGTTTATAGTTACATCTACAGACCTGACGCTACACCCGGAAACCAGATGTTAACCCTTAACTCCCGGTAGCGGAGGCTGCAGGTGCAGAGGTGAAGCTAAACAGTCAAGCTAAGAATGAAAGTTTAGAGAATTTATATCCAGAAATCTGGATAATGAAGCAGTGAAGCTGCATGGATGGAAGTTATTGTGCATATTGTGAATATTTCTCTCTCCTCACCATCTAGAAGCTGTGAGATTCTCATCCTGCTTTCTGTCTGTTCACCTGATGCTGATATTCATCACATATTGTTCCTTCTGTGTTTAGAAGGAAGCAGCTTCACAGCTTTAAACTCATCCTGCTGACTTTTTACCTTTTAGTTAGTAAATCCTGAACATTTCATCCTTCTTTCTCAGAAATATTTGGTTTTATATATGAAGAAATATTTTAACTGTTGCTATTTAAAGAGAAAACTGCTGTTAAACCTGTTTATGTGTTTAGTGCAGGGGTCTGCAGCCTTTATATTTATATATATATATATATATATATATATATATATATATATATATATATATATATATATATATATATACACATACATACATATATACATACATACATACACACACACACACACATATGTATATATATATATATATATATATATATATATATATATATATATATATATATATATATATATATACACATACATACATATATACATACATACATACATACACACACACACACACACACACATATGTATATATATATATATATATATATATATATATATATATATATATATATATATAAAGCTATACCTCAGAGTCTTGTAGACTGCTCTTCAGGGTTTGGATTGTGGCCTCTTTCTGCTCAATCAGTGCACGACTGTCCTGCAGTTCAGTCTGTAAGAGTTGGGTGGCCTGTTTATGGATGGACACCCTGTTGTTAGCGTTAGTCTGCGCCTCCTCCAGCTCTTTAATTTGTACATGCAGAGCCTGAAAATAAAAAACACTGTAGATCACCATCAGGCAAAAAGGCAAAAAAAAAAATAGTAAAGTAATGGATTAGATTTATATCATGATTTTCTGCTGATGAAACTCAAAGTGATTAAATTAAATCCATTATTCATCCACTCCACATTCAGATAAGTCTTTCTAGTTCAGCCATTTTGAGATGACACATCAGATAACACATACAACAATGGGGACCAGTTTGGATGGCAGCTGAAATCTACAGGTCAAGCGCAGCTACATCATTTTAGCTCAAAGCCAACATCTGCGCCCAAGCGCACAGATCAGATGTTAAAACTCACTTTGATGTTTTCCTCTGTTTGCTGGAGCTGTAGACTCAGATGCTGGACGAGCAGGGAGACTTCTGCTTTTAGAGGAACTCCCTCCACCACCTCCAGCAGGGTAGAAGTCTTGTGTTTTTCCTCTCTCAGCTGAGATTTGGCCTGCACTGCCAGCTGCTTTAATTCCTCTAACTGCCCACTCTGCCCATCAATGGACTGCATGTGGAGAGAAAAGATTGTAAAGGCAATTCAAAGGCTTCATTCACACTGCAGGTCTTAATGCTCAAATCCAAATTTTTTCATTGAAAACCCGATTTTTTTGCTTGGTCGTTATCATCATTTTAATGCCACCTTTATCACGCTGTAGTGTGAACGGTGTGTAGCCCTGAAGCGACACTCATGCACAGAAGATAACGTCACACAGTGCATGGCATTAACGGACAGAATGGATGTTTCATGTTTACACTGAACCCATAAAATTACGTCCAACTGATGGAAAAAAAGGAGACTGAGGAGAGCACAAAAGTGAACCTTTTATGGAGCAGTGGGTCCTACTTCATTAAGAGGCATGTATAGACAGAATAGCCAAACTTGTCTGTGCAGAGTCCTGCAAGGGTCCAGTTTTACAAACCTGCACCGGCCCAAACCTGTTCAAACACTGGTTTTCAAACTGGGGGTCACCAGTTTAGAAAAGAACTGCCAAATAAATCTGTGTTGTTTTTTTTGTTTTTTTTTTTAACCAGGGCTGTCAAAGTTAATGACCATTAATGAAGAGGTTAAAAACGCATAAACAGCAAAAGGTAGTAACATGCCATTTTAAAAATCTGAATGTGACATCACCTTTGCAAGAGAAGCTGACTTTTGGCATGTAGATCAGCAGTGAAACACCAAAGAAAAGAAAGCTTTATCCTCCTTATTTATAAAGATTCTGACAGGTTTCCAGCCTTAGATTTAGAGGATGCTACAATATGACCCATTTTATACAGGACAACCACCAACCCGTCACACATGGGTGGGGGTCGCGAACGTGGTTAGAAAACTACTGCAATAGGATGATTATCAAACAGACCAGTGGATATTTTCCAGAGAAATCTGGACCTGACCTACAATGTAGGATACAAAACACAACCAGACCTGCACGTTAACATTAATTCTATTTCTAATTTTGCTTAATTCATTCATATATTTAAAGTGGTGTTTTGTTGTTGCTTTATTTACAATAAGAGTAAAAAACAACAGTAAATATTGAAACAGCAGAACTGTGGTGAGACTTCTGTGATGTCAAAGTTGGATGAAATGAGGCATGACCGTTCAGACCGAGGCCACTTCCACACACAAGTGGCCTGGGTCAGATAAAAAAATTAATAAATAAAAAAATCGCATTTGCGCCATTCAGACTCCAATTAAAAAAAAAATCCAATAACTCATATATGGACAACATAAAAATGGGAATAGAGCTACAGTGTGAACAGAGCAAAAAGACAATATGAGAAAGTTTTATTATAATAAACACCTCCCCTGGACGAAGAAGGTAAAGAAGACATGGTTACGGCCCACCTGTAGAAGCATCCTTTTGCTTTCTGACACTGTAGATCTGCGGTCAAGCTCTCGGTGAAGAACACTTTCCAACACACTGAAGCTGGCTGGCTGGCTGGTGAACACAGCCAACAGCTCCTCCTGGAACTTCTCTCTCTCAGAGATTTCAGCTTTCAGCTCAGCGAGATAAGAAGCCATGTTGTCTGTCAGTTTCTCCAAAATGCCGTCCATTTGCTACAAACAGAACATCCATGAGAAATTACCATCAGTAGCAGCGCTGCTCGATTATGGCAAAAATGATAACAACACATTAATAAGCAAATAAAAAAATCTGGATTTGGCATTACTATGGCGAGAGAAGCTGAGCTGACAGAAATGACACAGGAAGCCTTTTGGTTGTGCATCTATGCTGAGACCCCACTGAGCATCCTAATGGGGCTGGCATCGTCACTAATTTCCTGAATCGATTCACACCAGCTTATTTTGATTCGATTCAATTCGATTTCTTTTCATTTACAGCTAGTTATCTATCACCAAATATTTTTCTTGGATTTTAAAGTCATTCTTAGATAACCATGTTATAAAACACTGAGTGCATTTACTTGCCAATCAAAATCAGTTATCAAGGAGTAATCAGATTACTGTTATAATCTGATCTGACACATCTATGCACATTTCTGAAATACCAGAACAATACAGCATTTTCCCAGATTCACAGTCAGAAATGCAGATAAAAAAACATAATAAACCCCAGTTCAAATCTCAGATAACCTGTTGATGTTAATAAAACATACAAAGAATACTGGATCCACTTAAAGCCGTAATGCGACTGAAGGCGGACTTATACTCAGCGTGCGGTCGGTTACGGCGTAGCTGATGTTGGTGAGTTTGCTTTCGCACTCGAGCGGAGCGGGTCGCATCGTTTTGGTGTCGTGTTGCAGTTTCTCCTCCTAAC
The DNA here is from genome assembly GCF_017639745.1 of Melanotaenia boesemani. Classification (NCBI taxonomy): domain Eukaryota; kingdom Metazoa; phylum Chordata; class Actinopteri; order Atheriniformes; family Melanotaeniidae; genus Melanotaenia; species Melanotaenia boesemani. The sequence continues at coordinate 195,802 of NC_055703.1, forward strand.
CTGAAGGTGGCAGCAGGGGCGGTATCGGCCGGTAAAATCACCAGGTCAGAGGTCTTTTGACGCTTCTCTTCAGCTCGTGAGGTATTTTCTGTTTTAAAACAATGGCGTCCAGTCCAGTATGGTTCAGTGTCTTCATTAGCTCGTGGAAAAAAATGAAGAAATAATTCGATCAGCCTCATCAACTTGATCGACTGGTTACCATTTTTAGAATCGGTGGCTAGCACACAAATTCAGCGCGAAGATCCAGATATCTGGCAACACGTGATCCTAAACTGACCAATCACAAGGGAGAACCTCCATATAACCGTCTGTGAAGCAGGGGTGCACGTCAGGTCTGGAAGAGGTGCACGCCGAGCCTACGGCCGTTACACAGACCCCACGCAACCATAAATCCGCCTTCAGAAATTCCTTCAATGAAGTAAATCCAGCTTCAGCTGTGGGCATTCCCATGACAACCGTGATGCTGTGGACGTAGTACCGGAGCAGGAGAAATCCTCCATCTGCTCCTCGCTGGAGCAAGATGCTTTCTTCACCTGCCTGAGAAAATCTAGAAAACTCTCATATTTCTGTCTGATTACCTACTGTGTTTTCAGACGCGTGCACGCTGTCCGCTGACGGAAACCTGGGTGTGCGCACACGTGTCTGTGTGTGCCGACTACAGTGGACACAGAGAGCAGCTATGACATCCTGACATGTAAATCAAATAACAGACTGCTTACAGTTTGATAAAGGGATGAAGAGTAAACCTGTTCTAGACGATGTGACTATTAAAGACCACAGATTTATTTTTAACTACGTGCGTGGTGACATCACGTGACGGAGCCTGTTAGCATTAGCTGCTAATATGAGTGACCGCGGTCTTCTAACGTGAGCAGTAATACGCTGCAAAAGACTTTATAGATGAATGTAATCTACACTGGTGAAGGAAGACATCTGAACTTGGCATCATCTTGGCAAGAAAAGTTGATTTTGGACGGAGGTGACAAAGGAAACCAGTTGTGTGTGTATATATGCTAAGATCTCGACAAGCCTCAGTAAGACACGAGAGTAGGGTCATGTTACCAGAAATGAGAACACCTAAAAACAAACAAAAAAACATAAATCTACAAGTTTTTTAAATCGACAGGATTAAAATAAATAAAATAATGTACATAATAAACATCAGTGTACCATCCAAACATATTAAAGGTCAGAAGGTTACGTAGTGCTACTTTAAAGCTCCTGATGATGCGTTTGGGTCTTAACAGGCAAAGCAAAAACATCACAGCAACACTATATTATATTTTGATTTCTAGCAAAAAAAATTAAAGAAAGCTCAACTTTTTCTTGTTGGCAATTTATCAGAATAGCTGAAATCATAAGTAAGACAGAAAAGGGAAAACCTAGATCTAGGTGACGAGTTTTTTTTTTTAATTAAATAGATATAATTTTGAACGAGGTAAGTGATTAGAGTTTATAAAGTGTGAATGTGCAGGATAAACACTGGGCCTATCGTTGTCAACAGTGCTGCATCTCAATCAATAGTCATGAAGGGATGCAGAGAATGCACAACATGACAGAACAAGGCAGAACATGTGCCTGTTAACACGCTCTAACTGGTTGAAATATAGTCCAGTTGATGGATGGGATTAAAAAGTACAGCCTATTGCACCCGCAGCTCAGTGGTTGTTGTAAATGGAGTTTAAATCAGCTGTTCTAAGTGACAGAAAAACAATAGAGGAACTTACTAGTAGGTAAAGCTGTCGTTTGTCCAAAAGCTCTTTCAGTCTGAACTTCCATAGCGAGTGAAAGTCCTCGTTTTTGACAGAATAGGTGGGAGCTTGTACCCGGCAAAGCAGCAGGTCCTGCAGCCGCCTTTCCTCAAAAATGGCCAAATCCTTCTCCACCAACTCCTCAAAGATTGATCTGTAGTCAACAGGCTGCAGTTGTAGTTGCTCCTGAAGAAGCGCAAAACAAAGCAAAAAGTTCTTAGTACAATATTGAATACATACAATACTGAAAGACATCTATGAATATTAAAATGAAAATATATCCACATTTACCAGAATTCTTATCAAACTCTGTACAGTCTGCATTCCCAGCTGACACACAGCGTCATAGGCTTCTACTGTTGGTTTTGGACACGAGTTCATATAAGTGTGCTTCCAAGACCACTTTTCTCTCAGGAGGGGGGATTTATACCTCCTACAATTGTTTATAAACTGACAGAATTTTCCAAGAGATTCCTACAATGATAAAAGTTCAGTTGTGTCAGAGAACTTAAGAAAACATAAAATATCTTTGCCTTTCAGCACACTTGCAATTTTCTAAATAAAACACAGCTGTGCATCACCTGAAAGTGTCCGGTGGAGTCCTGCAGCTGTAACCACACGGTCTCCTGGACGTCATTGGAGCTCTGCCCTGCAGCGACTGGCTGCTCTTTAAGGGCTGAGATGGTTACTCTTGCCTCATTCAGCAGCTGAAAGAATGAAAAGTTAATTATTAAACACACCAACGCTCAGAATAAACATGTTTGCTGCTGTGTTTGACTGGAGATGCTGTGGAAGTGAAAATTTCTACACAGGGTGGCACTGGCCACCTCTGAAATCTGATTGGACACCCCAGGTCACATCTCAGGTGCATGACAAGCCACTGGAAGACAAAAACATCTTTCCAGACCTGCATGGATCACCAGTATCACTACACCAGTTTGAAGTAAATTCTAAAATAGTTTCCTAATTAGGCATTTTTAAATACTGACATTTGGCTGTACATGTCAAGACGAGATTGCCTTTGTTCATGTACAACTATTAATATTGTGTAAGGCTATTAACCGGATTAGCATGAAGCTACATAGCAGTGCTAATTTAGTTATATGCTAGCACTAGATTAGTTTTAAGATAATGTGGTTCATTACTCATCAACTCCGTTCATTGAGATTTTTATTTTCAAGTACTATGAGATGAGAATGTGGAGAAATATATCCTGTAACCAGGTTTCATATGCAAACCAGAGTTTGCAAAGGAAGATATCAGAATGAAGAGAAAAGGAGATATTTCTGACTTTTTTGTAAAGGCACAAATCAGACAGACAGACCCCAGCCCCCAGTATCAGCAGGCCCACAGCACCCAACATGGAGCTAGTCACACAAGGATCTACTAGGGCTGAGCGATGAATCGAATTTTAATCTCAATTACGATCTGGGTTTTCAACGTTCATAAAAAGGAAATGACCCTTTGCTCTTCCTCTAGCATTGCAGCGCTCTGCTGCAGACTCCTCACAGCCCCGACCGCTTTGGTTTTACTCAACTCGAGTTGCAAACACCTCGCCAGTTAAGGTCTGGACACACGGGACATGACGTTGCTCCTTCTCCATCTTTTTCTATTGAATTTGCGCAATGAGGCAATAGTCATTGCCCTCCTCCAGCCAAGCGACAGGCGTTCATGTGAAATGTTGCGCTTGTTCACGTAGTCATGCACACTGGGGCTTGAGACGCGACACGAGAAAAATGTTAAATTTTTGTGAGTTGTGACTTAATAATCCAGCAGCTCCCAGAGACACAGAGAGACAAACGTCATAAACACACAAAACTTGTTTTTTCTCACCAAAGACCAGAGCTCAATTAACACAGAACAACCCAGGATTTAAGAAACTCATCGACACTTCGGACAAACGGCATCACCGCCATCTCGTCTCCGTGTTGGTGGAGCGTCTCTCCTGCCCTGGATGATGAGTGTGGTGTGAAGGACGTGGCTACAGTCCGATGTTTCACCACCACTTCGGACCTGTGGTCAAGCCGCACCATAGAGCCGGATAGAAATCTCACGCTACACTTCATTGACGTGGATTTCAACGTGAAAACGAAATGTCTTCAGACTCATTTTTCTAGATCACACCGGGCAGAACGTAGCTGCTGGTCTGAGACAAAAAACAGCTACGTGGGACCTGGGTAAAAAGAAAACGCTTCAAATATTGCACGTTATGTGTTAAAGAAACACAATTCCTTTCTTACTACATGACTTCCTGATAAAGTCTTGCCCACCCTCTGGCCCCCCGCATGTATAAAAGTCTAGCTCCGCCACTGCTGCTATAAAGAAAAAGTGGATTTTAGAGGTGGTAGATGGCTTGTTTTCCCCAGCCTCAAACATTTATAAGCCAAGAGTTGGCTATAAAACAGCAACTTAGCCTGGATTTACTTCTTCGTCTTGTAGCTCTACATCTCCTCCTTTCTCGGTCTGCTTCTGTTGGCTGGTTTTTTCCTGGATAGCTGAGATCTGTAATTGGATGAACACATATTTAATCTTACCGCTTTCAGATAATAAGTAACTGTAAATGTGATCATGTACCATTTCCTTTCTTTCCTCCAGCTCTTCTCTGAGCTGTTGCTTCTCCTGGGACAGTTCCTCCAGAGTCTCCAGCAGCTGGTCTTTCTCCTCGCCTAGGGACATCACTTTGGACAGCAGCAAGTCCTTCTCCTCCGTGGACGACTGAGTGTTAGTTTCATTTAAAGAGAGCAGACGGTCTCTTTCGGTTTCCGTGCAGTGCAGTTGTTCTGTTAAAGTTTTCAGCTGTGAAGAAGGCAGTCGTTATTCATCAAAGATGAAAGTTAAATTTTGGATTTGGTTGGAAAGTGAGCCACCACACACCAGATACTGTTTCACAAACCTCATTCTGTAGTGTTAGCATCCTGTCCTCCAGCTGTGCTCTCAGATGTTCCTTGTCCCGTCTCAGCTCCTCAAGCATCTCTTGTAGCTGATCTCTCTCCTTATTAAGGACCGTCACTCTGCACAGCAGCTTTTCCATCTTGTCTGAGTAGGTCTGCTTCTCCATCTCCTTCTCACACAGCAAAGAGTTTCTTTCCGCTTCAACAACCTCCAGTTTCTTTACCAAGTCACTTATCTGTGAAGGAAGATTTATACTGATCATTTGGCTCAGGAAACAAAGTTCACAGTATTTACTAAGAGAGATAAAAGACTAATAAAGGAGCTCTACTTCTCCTGACTTTGTTTTTCTAGATCAGAGTTCATGATCATCTGTTGTAGTAAAACTAATTTTACAGAAACGATGATATGAAGACAAACCTCTGCCTGCACCGTTTCCAGCCTTTCCTCCAGCTCCGCTCGGAGCTGCTGCTTCTCCTCTCTGAGGCCCTGCAGAATCTCCTGCAGCTGATCTCTCTCCTCAGTAAGCGACGTCACTCTGCAAAGGAGCTTCTCCTCCTCTGAGGAGATTTGGCGAGCGGCATCAATCTCAAGCATCAGAACACGATTCTGTACTTGAGCATTTTCAAGCTCCTCACTCAGAGTCTTCATCTATTTAAAAGGGGGAAATTTCCAAATAGCAGTCAACAAGTTTGAAAAGTAAAGAGACCTGAAAATATTGTTAGCATTTTATGTCACCTGTTGCTCAAAGTCCAATTCCTTCTGCTCATTAAGCTTCAGCAGATCCGTTTTAGTTTGCCTCTGCTCCTGGAGTTCATCCTGAAGAGACTGTAGAAGGCATTTTGTCTCCGCAAGCTAAAAATGAGAAAATATGCTAGATGAGCTCTGAAAGGGAACGCAAAGCATCCAGCTTTGGTAAAATATGTTGCAGGAAGAAAAGAAAACCTGTTGTTGCAGCTGAGCTTTCTCAGCTTGACTGATTCGTTCCATGTCAGCGTGGCTTTCATTCTGTTGATGGAGCTGCTTCTGAAGGTTTTCATTCTCTGTGGTCTAAAAACAAGGCAAATAAGAAATGTTTGTCCCTCCGTCTGGTGAAAAGTACATGAAAATCTGAGTCTCTGCTTCGAGGGAAAAAATATATATAAATAAATAAAATCATTGTTCAAAAGTGAAATATCCATGAACACATTTTGTGCTGCATTTCATTCAACTGAGGTTTCTCTGAACATATTGAACTCTCCAAGTACTGCCGTTATGACGGACAGTAAAATACAGTAGAAGAGACATTTAGTGGCGGCCGCTATCATTGTAAAAGGATTTTATCCACAGAACTGATATTTAAACTTTGTCAATAATTTTGCAAAGTCCTCACAACTCTGGGGGTTCTTAAGTTTATTCTGGTTGCCTTTTTATACCACAAAAAAAATCCTTATTTTAAACAAACGAACAGGCTGGGCTCAAAAATCCTAAAAACTTCAGTGATTTGATGATTTGTTTCACAATAACAGCCCATAAACAACTTATTTCCACCCACTCCATCCCACTTTCATGCTCAGATAAATATTTTTGGAGCCCGTTATCAAATGAATATATCCAGTTTTCCAAGCTCTATTAATGTGAATAAAAAAAGGGTCCGTTTCAGATCCGACCATGTGATTGAGCTGACAGCAGGGCTCAGGTGACCTACAGAACCACGATGCTGCAAATATTTACTGTTCACTGATCTTCTCTTGGGTAAATGTCAGATGTCCAAGGGTCAGTAAATGCAGCATGTAATGCACTTCTATATGTTCTAAATCATCTCTACCATGTTCTAGATGATAATTCACCAACCGTCTCCATGGTGATAATTTCCGTCCTAAAACCAGCAGATGAGACGAATGAAGTTTAACATTTCACTCTTCAGAAAATAAGAGTGTTTTACTCCAGGATAACCCCGGGGACTCTGTGGTGGTGAAGTCTGAAAATTTTTGCACATTTGTTTGGTTTGCTTTCAATTTGCACTTTACTCAAGCGGATCAAACCACCTACACCGTGTCACGCAGCTAGAACAGCTACTTGCTAGGGGAGGTATTCCCCAAAATGTCCACTGACCAAAAAGAAAGAAGGAAATCAGGCTCACTGATTGGCCAGAACAGTAAATGGCTCATTTACTACAACAGTGGAACACAATACATGTATGTAGTCTAGGGGTTTCTGTTCTGTTACTTTGGTGTTAAGACAGTTTTCACCAGAACTTGTCCAGTATGAGCAGCAGCACAGGCAGCCAGATGTGGACCATCATGTCACGTCCTCTCTTTGGTTCGCTTAACGACCAGTTTGCTTTCACACCAGACCAGAGTTCACTTGCAAGGGGACCAAGACCCCCAGTTTTCAAGCAGACCAGAGTTTGCTGTTTTTGATCTCCATCCGACTCGGAATGCATGTTCACGCTGCTCCAAAAGGACCGGGCTATCCGTGGAAGCAAAGCAGGATTTGTTAAAAGCAAACCAAACGGTGCCCGTATGAATACGCCCAAAAATAAAAGAAAATGATAAAACACAAACAAAAATAAAAATAGATAAAAATTTAACTGAATAAAATTAAACAGCTAAACGTGCATAAATGTTGCCATCCAGTGTGAGTGTGTGTACTCAATGATCCAAACTGTTTAACGCTCCAACATCAATTGACAACAGAAATCGTAATTTCCCAGAATTTGTGAAAAAAAGGAAAAAGATCATTTGAGTTAAACTAGAATGAATTTTGAACATGTAAAGCTTAAATACACGAATGAAAGAAAATCAACTAAAATAAATGTCAGCACCAACGGAGCTGATGTGTAGGTGAACTACTACAGCAGACTTGGTTTCTGGGAGGGAGACACTTGCCATCCCATTCTGAAAATACTATCAGATGACTGACTATAATAGTACGTAATTTATCAATTTCACTTAAACTCCAAACCAATCACATTAAGAATGAGCTCTTACCATCTCCCTGCTGTGCTGCAGATCAGCCTCCACCTGATTCTTCTGCTCCATGACCACCAGGAGGGTATCCTGTAGTTGTGCAACCTGCTGGTGACAATGGTCACATTTCGTAAGACATCTTTTCACATCACATCCAAACAGTCAGGTCTGGAAGACGGCAGAACTCAGAGCAAATGCACTGTTTCAACTACTCTCTATCGAGTGTTTTAACATGAGAAAATGTGTTAAAAAGGAGGAAAACTACAAATAAATCCAGGTACAGGGAAATAAGATCATTTTAGCTTTGACTGCACATGCAGTAGTTTTTAATTCCTTATTGGTTTTGGTTCAGTAACTGAAGTGACTGAAGAGAAACAACATCCAAACATTCCTGCCATCACCTCCTGCTGAAGTTGAGTTAATTTCTCATGATCCTCTTGAAGTCCTGACGCCACGTCTGTCTGGGCAGGTTGGGTCAGAGACAACTGGAAAAGAAAATGAACTTCTGACTTTTTCTCAGGGTGAGCTGGGATCCAAAGCCTTTGAAAAAGAAAACATAACAAACCATCTCTATTTTTTCTTCAAACTCTTCTCTCAGCTGTTTCTTTTCCAGTCTCAGTCCCTCCACTATTTCCTGCAGCTGATCCCTCTCAGTGCTGAGAGAAGCGACTCGACACAACAGCTTCTCCGACTCCTCTGCTGAGCATTGAGAGTAGGCTTCCCTCTCAGACAGCAGGCTGTCTCTCTGCGTCTCGGTGAGGTGAAGCTTCTCTGTTACAGCTTTCATCTGTGAACATAAGATCAATAAAGAAGGATTCAATTTTTGTTGCCATTTTTTGTCCAACATTTTTCTTTATATGTAAAAATGCAACTTTGACCCTTTTAATCCCAGACATGTTTCCAGAACAGCAGATTCTGAGGTAAAATGATGTAAAATGAATGTATGAATAGATGTAGCAGCATAAAGGTCGACCAGAAGAAGAAAGCAGAATTTATTACTAACAGAACTTTGTAGAAATAACACACAGACCAACAGTGACCAAACCTTTTCTCATCTCATCGTTCTCTCAAGTCTTGGCTTTCAGGAGAAAAAATATTGTTATTGAAACAAACACACAACAGAAACTATTTCCATGTTTCCACTTTTTCCTCATTTCCAGTTATTCCTGCTACTATTTACCTGCTATCCTCACTAAACCAACTCCAGCTCAGCTGCTTTGTGGCGCTACCGTGCATCAGAAACGTCTTCTTGGCTTTATTCCAGCCATAGAGGAGCATTATTTTTCTTCTTTTCACACACACATAGAACTTTCTGCTCACTGGTTGATCTTTGGCTGCTCCTGATTGGACGTTACCGTCAATCTAAGCTCTCTGATTGGTGGAAAGTCTGACAGGAAGTGGCTTCATCATCATGTCCAGGTCTAAATAGAGGTCTCTTAGCAACATAGTAGTGATGGTGATGTTTTTATGGTGAAATGTGATAAATAATGCTGTTATCATGGATCATTGTGGATTTACCAGATAGAGTCTCTGAATAAAACTACATTTAGTGGCTGGATGTAAAACTTCGTAGATCAGCTAAAGGGTAAAATATCCACCAGAGTTTACCCCACAGAGCTACACGCCATCGTTCCTGAGATGCTGAGTTTTAAGGTTAAAACAAAGTCCTGCTGCAGCTTCAACTGTGTGAACAGAAATAAGTGAAACCATTTTTCATCGGTAAAGTTGTCACGAACCTCAGTTTGAAGAGTTTCCATGGTTTCATCCAGCTCTGCTGTGAGCTGCTGCTTCTCCCGTTTCAGGATCTCCAGCATCTCCTGCAGCTGATTTCTCTCCTCACTGAGAGATGCAACTTTGCAGAGCAACGTCTCCATCTCCTCTGTGGTCGACTGACTGCCTGCCATCTTTTCAGACAGAAGACAGTCTCTCTCTGCTTGAACACTCTGAAGTTCAGCAGTCTGAGTCTTAATCTGTCACAGTGGGAAACATTTCATATTTAGGCTTTCATTGCAAAAATGTTCACCATGTTCACATGACTCAGGTTAAAACCTTAATTCTTTCTTGACCTGAAGACAGACACAGTTTCTCTGAATATAACAGAAAATTCTCACATTTGCCTTCAGCTCCTCCAGTTGTAAGCTAATATCATCGGGTTCATCCAGTTTAGATGCCTGGACGGACAGAAGTTTGATCTGCTTAGTCTGTTCACGGTTCTTCTCCAGAGATTTCCTCAGCTCCTCCTGATTCTCAATCATCTGTTAGATGAAACAATTATTTGCTTTGTTAGATGCAGTCAAAATTTAAAACTATATTAAAGTATTTAACTAAAAGAATAAAACAATGACAAATAAATAGCTTTAGCAACATGATTTGCGGAGGGAAACACCTGTTTACTTACCAACTCCACATTTTCCTGCAGGTCCAGTTTGAGCTGGTCTCTTTCTGCGGTGAGAGAAGCCACAGTGGAGAGCAGCTTCTCCACGTCGTCTGGAGAGTCAACACTCAGCATTCGCTCAGCCTCTTTCTGCTGTGACAGACTCTTTTCACACAAAATGATGTTAAACAGTCAGGCTTTTGATCAGTGTCAACTTTATCACGTTAACTTTTAATGTCTCACTCACATGTTCCACTGATTCAGACTTCTGCTCCAAAACGTTCACAAGATCAGAGTTCTTCTGTTTCTGTTCCTGGACCTCATGCTGGAGAGACTCCAGAAGAAGTTCAGACTCTGTGGCCTTAAAGAAAGAAAAACAAGAGAAATAAAAAGATTTTTTTATACAACAACCCCGACATTAAATGAGGAGGGTGACTCTGTCATCCCGTCTCTCAGAGTAAACCTCGTTTCAGATATAAAGACTGGTACCCAACAGCTAATTCAGCACCCATCTTTATCCTGACTCTTCTGTGCCCTCTCCATCCAGTAAAAGTCAGTCTGATGGTTACTGCTGTCTTTCATCACTCCACCACTTTCTCTTTCTTCTCCAGCAAATATGTCCTCATGGGTTTCTGTAACCAATCAGTGTGCATTCAAACCCTCCAAAGAACTGTGGCTACACGTTAATCCATAATGTGGCTCAGAAATGACCAGAATTATGAGCAGATTCTAAGTGTTCAGCACGAAAAAAAAACATTACGGTTGGAGGAAAACAAGCAAACAAAGAAAATCTTAAATTGCCAATTATTGTGAGCCTCAGCTTTTGAATCGGAAGATCTAATAGCAAAATGACCCCCATCTCTCCATGGTCACATGACCACGAACAAATGTCCTTTTGTCTGTCCACTGTCACACAGTGGAGGTGCTGCTAGCGAGAACGTCACAAGAACCACCACCAGAAGTTTGTTGTTACTGTAACCAGACATTTCATGGTATTTTTATATCTATACAAAAACAACCCCACCTTTAAACAGTAACATCATAAACGTTTTACTTAGTCACAAACTGATCTGAACAAATTATTGAATATTTAGTTATCACATCTTTCTTGGCTTTTGTGTGTTTTCTGTAGTTTCAGCTAACCACAACAACTTTTCAGCATATTTAAAGGAAACACGACAAAAATCAAAGACAAATCTATGAGGATCGACACTGAAAATCAAATGGTGCTTCGTTAGCAACCTTTTGTTGATGTGACAATGTTTACGCCTGCAATAATTAAATAAAAAAAACCGTGGATCCATGCAGTGAGCCCCCAAAATCCAATCGCTTGTTCCTTATGTCTGAGATTTCCCGAAAATCAAAAACCATCACCTACTTTTTGAGTTATGTTGCTAACAGACAGAAAACATAACCGGCGCCTTGGCAGAGGTAACAAACACAAAAAACCTGTTAGGGCTGGTGGTGGTGGGGGGGGGACATGCACAAAAAACAAACACACAAACAGACATTATGGTTTGTGGGAAAAAAAGAAATAACATTAAAATACAACCCCCCCAAAAAACAACACAACAAAAACACCTCATTTTCAGTATAAAAATAACAGTGTGACTGTCAGTGCTTCTCTTCTGATATAAATATCAAGTTCCTTGCAAACCTGTTGCTGAAGCATGCATTTAAACAAGGGATGCACCAACAGCACATTTTACAGCACAAGTACTTACATTTCAGTACTAATAAATTCCATCACAGCTCACTGTGGACAGCAGATACGATGAGCGGTTCACTGTGTGAAATATTAAGTTGGTTGTCCTGCAGTCATCCTCTAAGTGTAAGGCTTTAAAACTGTCACAATCTTCATAAATAAGGAGGTTTTTGGTGGACTGTTTACAGCACTGACATGGCACCTCAGTAACAACTTTGTTTCTGGACATGCAATGATAAAAAAATCTCATCGCATTAACTTGTTAATTTTTTCACATTAGTATCAGGTTGTAAAGTCCAAGTACATTCATATAGTATAAGACTGATACTGGTATTGGTGCACCCCTAATTTCAGCCACAAGAGGACAGAAACATAGGTGAGTCCTGAGAAATACTGAAATAAGAGAATCCAGTCATTTGAGCCCACCTTCTTGTCTCTCTCTTCAAGCAAAGCCGTGAACCGTCTCCTCTCTGCGTCAGATTGCTGCAGGTCTGAGCGAAGCAAATCCAGCTGCTGGGAAGCATCAGCAAACCGCTGGCTAATCTCCTCCTCCCGCTGACACGAGGCAGAAAGTTTTGCTTGTATTTTCAGAATCTCATCCTGAGATGTCTGCAGCACGTCTCTGAGCCGCTGAGCCTCCAGTTGACACTGAGACTGAGCTGAAAGCAGACTGTCTCTCTGACTTTTAACAGCTTCAAGCTTCTCTGTTACGTCACATATCTGAAACAGATACAAGAATCATATGATAACATCTGACTACTGGAAGATTTTTTCCTTCTCTTACTGACAGAACCCATCGGACATTTCTAAGACTCACTTGTTTTGTTAAGCTGTGCACCTTATCTGGCTGAGTCTGAAGTGATTTGAGCTCCTCCAGCTGAGCTCTGAGCGCTTCCTCTGCTTCTTGAGACGTTTTCAGCTCTTGACTCAGGCTGGCTACCGTTCTCTCAAGTTTCACGCTGTCTGTCAGATCTGGTGAGAGAGAAATACTTACAACTTGCTTCTGATTTTACAAGCTGAAAGCCTTCATGTAGGGCTGGGATACACCTGCTATGAATGCAAGCACACACGTCAATGTTCCGCTACGTTTGTGCATATACTTGCAGCAAATGACGGGGGAGCGGCGCAACATAAACGCTGAGAACTGGAGGTCACCACTAGGGGCAGTACACAGCACCCTAACCCTGTCAATCTATCAGTCACATTCTATTTCTGAGGCATCAACCTCAGCTGTTCAGGTAAGATATACAACGGGTAGGAAAAAGATCTACAAATGCTGGTGGTTGCAGACGAGGTCCAACAGATGGTTGTTTAAACTATCCAGCATTGTGTTTACCTCTGACCGGTCGTGTTCATGCTCTTGTTCACATGAGTGCCTCTAGCGTTTGTCAATACTGCAACTCGTGCACATGACACGTTACCTCGCGTCAATGCAAGCAGCCTACACGCCAAACAAACGCAAAAAACGTGTGGAAGCCGTGATAGGTATGAGGACGCGTAGCTAACAGCAAGTATTTCCCAGCCCTTATGTGCTATAGAAACATCTGGATTGGAAATTACTTTGAGGAACTTTGCCATCCAGCAGAGAGGTGAGCTTGGTGTTCTCGTGAAATGCGATATTCAGCTCCTTTTGCAGATCTGTTTCCATCTTTCTGTAGCGATATTTCTCTATTTCAAGTTGAGAAAGCAGGCTGGTCATCTCAGCCTGAACCTTTTCAAGGTTGGCAGTGAGGGCGACCTAAAGAGAAGATAAAATAAAATAAAAAGTCTCGTTATCACACCAAAAATCTGAAGTAGGACACAAGCTTGCTTCTGATCAGCACGGTGCGCTTCTTAAAGCTACTTGCATTCATCTCCTCCAAGTCATTGTTCTGGCTACGGAGGACTGCCCATTCCTTCTTTGTGTCTCTGCTGACTCCTTCGGCATCTTCCAGAGAGCGATGAAGCATTGCCAACTCTTGTACCAAGTCTTTACCACTCTATAAGAAAGGAGCGTGAAACAACAGACCTGACAGCTGATTACTGCTACCTGGAAACTATAATAATGTTCTTTATTTCTGTCCTGGTTGGAAATGTTGATTTACAATTTGTGTTTGGATGCATCACATTTCAAAATTTTCATATCAAAGTATCCCTGGCACGGATGAAAAAGTACCATAAACTAATGGTATATTTATAGGGTAAAATCTGGTAGGCTATCGTCCATCTCCTACGCCAGGTGTCCCAGTGTCATCAGTAAAAACCTTGTCCTTTAAAAGCAGCCATGTTGAGAAGACTCGGAAAGAACCATGAGACGTACCATCCTCTGAAGTTCCTCTGCAAGTTCAGTTTTCTTCTTTAGCTCTTCAGACAGAGTTTCCACTTTGCTCTGAATTACAAGTGTTACATAGATCAGGAACATTTAGTTAAAACACTTAATCACAATCATCAATAATACTACATACAGTGGATTGAAATGTCTTTTTTGTGTAAAATTATTGCAAATAATTTTTTTTTGTCTCCTTGCGGCCATCTTTGGCCCCGGAGCCGATTTGTTATGATTAGTAATTGCTGGCCCAACACACACACACTGCCCAGTAGGCCCAGATGAACTTAAAATTCAACTTAAATTTGATCAAGTTATAGTAAAATAAGTTTCCTTTTCAGTTTAAGAAACAGAACAAGTGCTTCTTCAGCAGGTCTTCTTACCTGAAACTCCTGGCAACGGAGCTCAGACGATTCATGAGCCTTCCTTAGGTTAGAGATTTCATTTTTTAACTCGCTCTGGGGGAAGAAAAATGTCTCAATAAAAAAAAAGAAAAACAAGGCTAAATCAAAGCAGAATGAGAATTAAATTATTTCTAGTAAAAAATGTATTACCCGATTCAGCTAACCAAACAATAATAAACTTTATAAACTTTACCTCATGCTCCTTTGCAAACTCTTCCTCCAGAGATTTGAACTCATCTAAATCCCTTCTCTCCTTCAGTTCCTGTGACAAAGCAGACTTCTCTTGCTCTAAATTCTTAGTTTGCTCTATGAACATCCCCAGCTCCTGTTTCAGATAGTCTCGTTCAGCAACCACAATCTCCTGTAAAATGCACAATTGGCATGTTTTAGCAGCATTAAACACATGCATGGACATTTTTTATTCCATATTCACATACAGAATATCATCTCTCCTGATATTTTCATGCACCAGTGTGCAAAGTCTAAATGTAACGAGTTTTTCCACGACTAATGCCATCAGGTCCAGCATGTCTCTGTATCATGTTTGTAATTAGCTTACTTCTGATCCCTGATCCTCTGTTGCTCCGTATGAAACTGGTTTCAAGCCACTTTGATGTCCTTCCTACTTATTTATCAGTGTTTAATATTTGTGGTCTTGGAATTGTTGACATAATTACTACCTCGTCATACAGGCAGAGTTCACATCTTTAAATAAGCTGCAGCTGAACCAGTTCAAAAGAAACCACATCTGGATCCATCCACAGGCCAAGAACTAAATTATTATTATATATTTATTTACTGGAAAATTCTCTCTGCATTTTACCTCTCCTAGTTGCACTAGGAGCTGTGGGCTGCTATATTACAGTGCTTGGGAGCATTTGGGGTTTAAGGGTCTTGCTCAGGGGCACAAAGTGGTTAACAATTAGAAGAACTGAAAATTTACATTTTAACCCTCTATGGTTCCTTGTTGCCCTCAGGCAACAAACCCATTCTTTCCTTGTCATGTCGCCACAACGCATCCCTTTAAATCATGCAATACTTTGAAAAAAAGAGGGAAAACCATAGGGAACCAATAGCAGTGCTGTAATTTGTCACATGATCTACTTCAAGCCACTTTGAAACCCTTTTTGGCGACCTTTTTTTAAGGAGACAGCTCTGCTATCTTGCTGCAAAGAAAGACTGTCCAAACATTATTTCCCGGCCCTTTTCCGCCTGGACAAAATATCTTAACACTAATAGGTGAGTAACCATTAAGTTTTGATAGTTTGATGCAACTTATTTATTAATTTAATACTGAAAACTTGTTAAAATGCAGCTGTTGCCCTGAGGCAACAGTATATTATTTATGTTTCATTACTATAGAAGCTTATATTATCTGGAGTGGAAAAAGTGCAGGAACATCCTTTCAGTCCAACAATGGAAAGGTAGCCTCCCGAAAGCAACAGAAGTGACTCCCATAAAATTCTTCATGGATGATCTTTTAACCCACCGCTCCATTGAACACATGGTTGAGCAAACCAATCTACATGCTGTCCAGTCTGATCCACACAACCACTGAATGTTATCTGCCACGAAATGGAGCCGTTCACTGGCATCTGTTCTTTTATGTCCATCTATGGGCTGCCAGGATCCTGGATGTACTGGAATTCATTCACTAGGGTTGAGTGTGTGTTCAATGTCATGTCAATGCATCACTGGGAGCAAATAAAATATTACATCCACTTCAGAGAATACAGAGCAAATTCGTCTCAGGGAGCCTGGCCATGACAGACTTTAAGGTGATCACTCCTGGAACGCTTCAAAGCCATTCCAATAAACGAGAAGCTCTGCGTGGACGGGCAAATTGTGCCATTTAGAGGGAAAAATAGCGAAGCAGTACAATCCAGTAAAAAGATTGCTTAGAATTTTGAGATCCACACTGGCCCAATCTCCAATAAATGGCATGCCAGATATCGGGGCAAGTGGCAACCTTGTGACTTGCGAGCATTATCCCAGCCAACCAACAAGCTCTTATTGATAACTGGTTCACCAGTGTGCATCTCCAGATGATTCTCGAGAAGAAGAAAATCCATTGTATCAGCACTTTACACCCTAATTGGCTTGCAGGGTGCAGTTTCTCCACAGACTTTGTTTTTCACTTATACACCATTATGGTACAATGTTGCCTACAGGCAACAAACCCCAAAAACCTCAAAAAATAAAAATTAAAAAACAGAATCTGAAAAAATATTATCCATTTTGAGACATAAAAACACTCCAAATATTTTTCCCTCACTGCCATCATAATGCGTACCAAAGAGGGTAAAAAAATTTTTTTATTATTAATTTGTTTAAATTCCAAATTAATTTTAAGTAAAAAAAATTTAACAGGAAAAATAAAACAAAAGCAGAGCTTGTTTTCTTGGAGAACAACAACGTAATGGACCAGGGCTGACACGATTCCTCGAATAATTTGAGTAATTTGATTACTAAAAATCCTCGAGGCAAATTATCTGCCTTGAGTAATCGTGAAATACATTATGAATATTCCGCACATCCGCCCAGAAGCTTTTTTCTTCCAAACAAACCCCCCTCTAACAGCGACATTCCGCCCGGATAGGGATTTCTGTTACACCACCCGGCATAGCTGCGAGCTAGCTAGCTGCTAACGTTGCGAAAACAAGGACAAGATGGCCGACAGAAAGGAAAAAACTGAGGAGCGTAAAGATGAAACACCGCAACCAAAGACACAGAAACTGTCTAAAGTATGGGACCACTACACACTGAACCGAGAGAAAAACACAGTGCAGTGTGTTTATTGTAAGTGAATTAGCGTAGCCTACGCCCTACACCCTAACCCTTAAACATGATCAGACATACGTCCACTCCCTCTGGTAGAAGATGAAGGATTCCAAAAAATGATTTCTACTATCAACTTCCTTCCAGAACCTACTTCACCAAAATGATGGATGGTGTTGCCACAGAGGGTGACATGCCACTTTATCGGGGAGGACTGGAAAATGGAGTCTCACAGCCTGACAACCATGCCTCTTCTAGAGACACACAGCTGCAAATATTGCAGAGTGGCTGGAAGATATTATTGCAAAGTTTGACATTCCAGCACAGAAACTGTTCATGACAACGGTGCAATGCAATGAAAACTGTGGCCGAGAAGCAAGGATGGGCATCAGTGCGGTGTGCACACTCTGAACTTAGTTGTCCAAGGTGCTTTAAATAAAAATCAGGCTATTTCTAAATGTGTGGCTTCTGCAAGATGCCTTATTGAACATTTTAAGAAAAGTGAGCTGTCCTCCACCAAACTAAAGAGCAAGCTGCAGCAGATGGGTACACCACCACACATGCTTATGCAAGACGTAAGCACCTGCTGGAACAGCACTTTCCACATGCTGTCCAGGCTAGCGGAGTGGAGATGGCCAGCGACTGCTGTAATATCTGATCCACCAGTTACACCAAGAGGAGAACACTACCTTGACCTCAAGCCAGAGCAGTGGAATATAGCTGAGGAGCTAAACCAGGCCTGTTTGAGGGTGCAACAGTATTCTTAAGTGGGCAAGAATATGTTACCCTCTCTGCACTGCAACAGCTCATCCAAAGCCTCAAAAAATCCATTCGGACCCCAACGTTTGAGGCTGCACCAGTCCAGTCGTACCAATCTAATGCGATGGAGCAAATCACAGCAAGATGGAAACCTGAATCCCCAAACATTGTCCTACTTGCTGCTGCTTTAGATCCAAGGTTTATTACACTGAAAATTCTTTCTCCTGATGATGTTTTCAAGGTGCACAACAGTGCAGATCATGGCACTAACAGTCAAAACTAAAACAAGGCAGAATAGTGAAAATAATGAAGTTAGGAGTGCTGGTTCATTTATTGAAAATATACTGGGGCGAGAGTCCAGTACCAGTGATGAAGAAGACGAAGAGCAGCAGTTGAGCGGAGCTGTTCAGAAAGAGGTATCGATGTACTTTGGAGAGCATGCTTTTTCTAGGAAGGAGAGTCCACTGTCATGGTGGAAGGCCAATGCAGCACGCAATCCTACACCGGCAAAGCTGGCAAAGGCTTTCCTTTGCATCCCAGCAACCTCTACTTCAGGGGTGTCAAACTCCGGTCCTCAAGGGCCGCTATCCTGCAGGCTTTTGTTATTTCCTTGCTCCAACACATCTGAATGAAATCAAATGGATCCAACAGCTTTCTCGTCAACTTCTTCACAATAACCCATTCATTTCAGTCAGGTGTGTTGGATCAGGGAAACAGTGATTAGTAAAATTATCGATAGCTGCAGCTCTATTATGGACCTTTCCAGTTTATGTTCAGCAAATAGCCCTCCAGTGAAATTGCTTTCATTCAGGTTTCCAGAGACATTCTGATGGTGGCTGAAGGGAGAGCAGAGTCTTGGTTTTATTAGAGCTTTCTTCTGCCTTTGAAACTGTTGACCAGAGCCACGATAAACAAGACTTGTTTAGCGTTTACATGTATTATTTAATAATGGTTTGCATCTCATCTAAATAAGAGACCTTTTAAGTGTTTCTATGAATCAAATGATGTTTGAGGCAAATGTTGTGTCATGTGGGGTTCCTCAGGGTCTGATTCTCTTTTTGTTCCACTTATTCTGGCAGGACCAAATTATTACAGAAGACAATCATTGTTATCTTTTAGAGCCTGAGTTTCACAGATGATCTACCTTAAAGAATTTTACACAATGAAGACAAAACAGATTATTATGTTTGGTAGCAAAAAGAAGAGGGTTAGCATTGGTAAACACCTGGAGACTCGGGCTCTGATCAAGTTGGTAACCTTGGAGTGTTGACAGACTCAGACCTGACTGTCAGCAGCCACATCAAAGCTTCACTAAGAAGCTTTTTACCAGCTCAGAAACATCAACAGAATTAAAAGTTTAGTCTCCCAGAAAGACCAGAAGAAACTCATCACCAGACTCTGAACCCTGCATTATCCCCTCATGTGTCTATTGGGGTATGAGTGTGTGAGAATGGATGAATGTGACATGCAGTGTAAAGCACTTTGAGAAAAGCGCAATATAAGTACAGTCCATTTACCAAACAGACTCTCTAAATCATTAAAGTGGAAATGGTTAAAGTTGCAGCAAGGACCCCATCATTACCTTCTCTGAAGCCAACGTTTCACACAGCTGAATGGTCTCTGCAAACTCTCTCCTGATCTAGAAAAAAAAACAAAAACACATTTACACAATTTAATCATTGTTAAACACACAACCAAACACATGCATTTTCTCATACTGAGGCCAGAAAGCAGCTTACCTGTTCAGTTTCACTGCAACTCTGTTCTTCCAGCTGTCTCTCCAGGCCAGCTACTCGGGATTCCAGCCTCTTAATGGTATCCGGCTTCTCCTGAGCTTCAGTTTGCAGCAGCATCTCCAGCTCTGCTACCTTCTGTTCTGTTATCTGTGCTTTCATCGAGACCTCCAGCTTCTCCTGAGCTTCAGTTTGCAGCAGCATCTCCAGTTCTGCTACCTTCTGTTCTGTTATCTGTGCTTTCATCGAGACCTCCAGCTTCTCCTGAGCTTCAGTTTGCAGCAGCATCTCCAGTTCCGCTACCTTCTGTTCTGTTATCTGTGCTTTCATCGAGACCTCCAGCTTCTCCTGAGCTTCAGTTTGCAGCAGCATCTCCAGTTCTGCTACCTTCTGTTCTGTTATCTGTGCTTTCATCGAGACCTCCAGCTTCTCCTGAGCTTCAGTTTGCAGCAGCATCTCCAGTTCTGCTACCTTCTGTTCTGTTATCTGTGCTTTCATCGAGGCCTCCAGCTTCTCCTGAGCTTCTGTTTGAAGCTTCAGCTGCAGCTCTGCCACTTTACCATCTAATGCTTCTACATTTTTCATGGCCTCCTCCTTCTGTTGGCTGTCCATCTCGAGCTGTAACTCCAGTTTGGACACCTTCTGTGAAAGCTCACACATTCTTTCAGGGGACAGGAAGTCTCTGGAACTGGGTTGAAGAAGAACCGATATAAATCATGACAAGATCTGAATGTTCACTTTTATAAAGTTGACTCTGAAAAAAGTTTCATACATTATATTAAAACCAGCTGTCCAGGACAGATTTAGAAACTCACCTGTCTCCAAAACTTCGAACTGTCACAGAGCTCTGACTCATCTCCATGTCATCGGATGGCTCCTCAGAAATCACCCAGTGGGAGTCAAAATACTCATCTGTTCAAATATATAAGCATTTTTTTAAAAAAACTAATATGTGTAAAATTAAATTATAAATACATTAGTTTTCCTTTTGTTACCTCCGGTCTGCTCCATCAAACAGGAGCTGTTTGCTTTCCTCCTTAGACTGAAAGGATCTACAAAACTGAGGTCAGACATGTCATCGTCACAGGTTGATGGACAGGCACGTCTGAGAATCTTTCCTCCCCACGTAACCCTGCGCTTAGGCATCTAAAAACAAAAACAAGGCCCGTTATAAGTCTGACAGACGTTCTCCAACCACTTCATTCCCATCATGACTACCTTTTGCACAGGGACCAGGTTTGAGCCAGTGACAAGCAGTTTGGTCAGGTTCCTGATCCTGTCTTCTTGTTCCCTCTGGAGCTGATCTTTTTCTTGGAGCAGCTGGGAGAGAACCTCCTTTTCTGTAGCCGTGGTCTGTGTGACTGAAGAGACCTGCAGGAGAGGATCAGTGATAGGTCAGACCAAACTCTGCTTGAATGAAACACAAACAGGCCAAACAGAACATGGCTGAAGATATTAAAACGATGCCACTCGCCTCATGAAGTCGTCGCTTTAGGTCTTCAATTTCATTGCGATAGCGTTTGAGCAAAGCGCCGTCATCGGACACCTCCGTCACATGTGGGTCATTCTTCATTTTCTTTGCAGTGCTGGCAAACTAAAAACAGACACTGTGTGAACAGTTTAGATTCTTAATCCTTATGTAAATTTTACTCCAACACAAAAAATACATTAATTAAAATAAAACTGATAAATTAAAAATTGAATGAATAAATGAAGACTTAATGAATAAATAAAAAAAATAAGACTGGAAAAGTTAATAAATATCTTTTTCAAAAAACCCACAAAAACCATTTTGTTTCAGAAAGAAGAAAACCGTCTAAAATCCCGTGTGAGTAAATAATAAACGTGAAAAGCCAAAGCAGAGTTGGTGGGAAGAAGATGTTCTCAGAAACCTGCAGTGTGCTGAGTGTTTCATCCAGAGTGGAGGGAGTGATGGTGCAGATGATGAGGGTCTTGGCGTTCCCGCCCAAGGAATTCTGCAGGATGCGGGTTAGCTTGCTGTCCCTGTAGTTTATGAAACCCCTAAAAAGAAAAGAATATTCTGGGAAATCTAAAAGAAGCTGCCATTTGAATCAACAAGGAACATGACTCAGCCTCATCACTAACATCAGATACACATAAATAATAGTATTTATAACAGCTGTTTAAAACCGGACTTTTTTGGGGTTTACATGTATTATTTAAAGATGGTTTGCTTCTCATCTAAATAACATATAAATGTGCTTGTGACAACATATGTACAAATGTCTGTCAACTGTGGGATGAGGTATCTCACCTCCTTTAGACCAGAAAATGGATGGAAGTTGTTGCTTTAATACATTTACTACACACAAGTACTTCACAGAAAGCAGGAAAGAGATAAATAAAAACAAAAAACAGGATATCCCTTTAAAAACAGAATTAATATCGTTTACTCACTTCTGGCTTTCATCAGTTAGTTTCTTGATCACCTGACCAAGTATGAACAAACTGCGATTGATATTGCAGCCTTCTTTGAAACGCGCACCTAGAAAGAAAAGATGATAAACTCTGTAGTGTACTCACTAAAACTCCAGCCAGGGTGCAGCCTTGCCTTGATTTAACAACCAAAACAAATTCATTTCTACTTTACCTTCAGCTCCTGTTTGGCTTGCTCTCTCAGATCCAGCCAGATCTACTAAATTCTACAAAACAAACATACAGATGTCAATTAATTATAATGGAAAAAGAAAAAAGCTGCAAGGTAGAATTTTACAGTTAGCACAACGAGAGGAAACAAGCCAATAAAAAGATCGCTGTGACTCACTAGATGAGACACAATGATGGCTCCGTCAGCATTTTCTCCCGATGTTGGGTCGCTTTTCTCTAAGCTTTCAAGAATCTGGAGAAATTACAGTATCAGTTAAAAAGTTGGACACACTTTCTCATTAAATGTAAGGTGTGTGTGTGTGTGTGTGTGTGTGTGTGTGTGTGGGGGGGGGGGGGTAGCGTACCATACGAAATATAGTGTGTGAGCGGCTGCTGCGCTGGTTCATTTTTGTTTTTCCATAATGGCGGTTCTCTGCAAAGTATATGGTTATTACTTACAGTCAGCAGTGAACACCAGGTAAGAATTTCTCTCAAGTAGTAGCCGGCCTTACTTTCTCCTTTCCGGATCCAGGCCAGAGCCTGAGCAGGAGAGGTGACCAGCTCTTCAGTCAGATCAGCCACGTAGATATTTTTCTGAGTAATCAACACAAACTCAACCATTATAACTGTGTAAAAGAAAACAGGTCAGGACATTTAAAGCTCCCTGGATTAAAACGAGATAAAAAAAAGACTGGTAAAGGCATAAAAGTTAGCATGTTTACAGGTTAGGTGTAATGCTTTTAACCACTGCTAACCTGTACTGTAATAAATGCATGTGCTTTAAGTCTTGACTGATACCTCTTTGTTTAGAATCTTGTCAAATGTAAACATACAAGGCAAAGCAAATGTATTTGTACAGCACACTGCATGAAAAGACAATTTAAAGTGCTTTACATAAAATATGAAAAGCATCACAGATGGTGCACAGAAGTGGCAGCTCTGATGTGGCTGTTGAAAGTCAGATCCGAGTCAGCAATTCTCCCAAGACTACGAACTGGGTCCATGATTTTAAGAGACCGAGTGTCCAGGTGTTTACCAATGCTGACCCTCTTCTCTTTGCTATCAAACAGAATAATCTCTGTTTTGTCTTCATTTAACTGTAGAAAATTCTCCTTCATCCAGGTGTCTATTTGCTCCAGACACTGACAAAGCAACTTTCTTGGGCTGCAGTCATCTGGTGACAAAGTGTACAGAGATGCAACAGGGAGGCACTAATGGATGAAACAAGCCCACCTTGTGTGTGCGCATTCACACATCAAGCCGACATTGCAGAACTCATCACTTTAATAACAAGCCTGTAAAGATGTGACAAGTGACGTAACTTGTTTAAGAAATTAACCATTTACCACAAAACCTGGCTGACTTACATTGATCGTTTCTCGCACTTCCAAGGGCTTTCTCTTCCAGCTATCGACAAGCAGATCAGTAACAGTCTCGTTGTAGATTTCCATGTAGGAGACTCTGAGAAGGAATTCTTTATTTGGAAACTTGGATATAAAAGTAAAGAAATTGTTAGGATTAACAATGGCCACTCCAAAAGAAGAGAAAACTGCAGCTTTCTTCAAAACTGTTGCTTAATTCTTACATTTTTAATAGTTTGGAAGACGTCTTCAACAGCCAGAGGAATAACTCCAGGGATACGATCACATCCCATCATGGTAAAGGTCTTTCCAGAAGAGGTCTGCCCATACGCAAATATAGTGCCTTGAAAATACGACACCACAGAACTTAAGCTGACACCAGCAACTTAACTGGAATGGGTTTTTTTAAAAACAGATTATATACTTGAGATTGAAAACAGGACCTGGATGCCATGTAACACAAGTGAGTGTGATGCAAAAACACATCACCTCTGCCTAAATCCATTACATACCATTATATCCCTCAACAGCTGAAACAACCAGAGGCTTTGCAATAGTCTGGTACAGCTGACCGGTTGTTTCTTCAGCAGAAAACACTCGGTCTGTAAACAACAGGAAAAAGTGAAGAGACATCATAAATAATTCCAACAATCCTACAAATTTCACTTAAAACATTGCTTAATGTGTACATGGAGCAAAGCATACCAAAACTAAAATTCTTGTTGGAATTTCCATCATCAATCTGATGAATTGATTTATTATCAGCTTTCCAATACAGCTGGACAGGTTCTGTGTCCTCTAACAGGCCTCTTTCCTCCCTGTAAATAGACAGTTTCAAGATATAAGTGTTATTTAAAAAAAAACACTATTTGGATAAAATCTTCAAAAGAATTCGGTGCTGCTTTGTATAAATTATTTCTATAATTTTATATTAAAAAAATGCAAACACTCAAAGAAAATAAACGTGAAAAGGCCTTTATCAGTTGACACAATAAAAAATAAGTTATTAATCAAACCCGCTGCCTTCACACACACACTTTCATTTTAAGGGTTCCCAAACAACGTTCATACATATAAAAACAAAAACATAACAGTATTAGGTATCGTATTACGTGTAAGTATTAGTTTGTCAACCCTAACACACTGCTAGCATTTAGCGTTCGGTAACGTTAGCATTTCTTTGAAGCTTCACTAACTAAAAACGTACCTCTCCACATGTGGACGCACCCGAACACAGACTTTAACCGCTGACTCCTCCGTCATTTTCTGTGGTGTATTAACGCTCGAAAGAAAAAGAGACCATACAAACTAATACATGTTAATAATAAAACATGACTAACTTAACAGCAGCCGCAAACACAACGGCGGTTCATATTTTCAGATTTCTGCCAGTTTAAACTGATTGGGTAACGTCATCATGAGGACTGAACCACCGCGGTGAGAGTGAAGCGAGTCAATGTGTTGAAAAGACAAAAGTGTCACAGTTATGGTTACGATCTGTATTTAATATTTGATTTCACACTGTAAGTATCGAGGTTTTACTTTACATTTAAAAACCAATTTTATAATCTAGATGGTCGCGCCCAGAAGGGCAGGGCCCGAATTGTGACGAAATATACCCGCGACTCGCCACAACCCGTCATATTTCCGTGCCATGTTTCACGTGGAGCACGAGAGAAAGTTATCTTTTCAAGCAATTAATAAATACAAAAATTTGATGTAACTTAAAAAAGAAAGTTTGGACTTTTTGGGACGTGATTATGTGACATCCGGCTTTCATAATCATTTTTGCTACAAATCTGGGGTAAATTTGTTGAGGGGAGGGACGTTAATTTGAAGCTGATATGTCGCTCTTTCTTGTAAACAGGTAGGCATTTACCTTTAGATCTCAAGTGGATTATGTTTGATGTGTTTTAGAATATGATGTGTTTCTACATTTCTCCGGTGGTAAAACATGTAGATAGGACTTTCTACTTATTTCCTTTCATTTGAACTCTGTAGTAGATTTTAAGTCTTGTTTTGGTGTTCACAGGTATCTTGGTGAGGAGGAGGATGGAAACACCTCAAAATTGTCTCAGTCCCAGGCTTTGCTTGCTAAACTGCAACAGAAAGCAAAACAGAAGCAGAAACATAGTTTGACTGAACAGCAAACATGTCTGAATGAAGAACAAACTGATAATCAGGACGTCAAAAAGAAAGAAGTGACTGTCAAAGACAAAAGTCAAGAGCATTACCAGCACCCAAAAAAGAGGAAATCAGAAGTAGTAACTTTCTGTGATTTTGACTCTAATAATCATGATGAGCCTGTCAAAAAGCAAAAGAAGAAAAAAGGCACCAATGAAGAAAGTAAGGACCAGTCAGGTGGTCTGCTGTACTTTTATATGCTGATATATTTCATATGATGAATGTTCACCATGTTGTCTTACAGGGTGTGCAGAATTATTAGGCAAGTTGTATTTTTAAGGATTAATTTTATTATTGAACAACAACTATGTTCGTAATGAACACAAAAGACTCATAAATATCAAAGCTGAATATTTTTGGAAGTTGGAGTGGGGCTTTTTTAGTTTTAGTATCTTAGGAGGATATCTGTGTGTGCAGGTGACTATTACTGTGCATAATTATTAGGCAACTTAACAAAAACCAAATATATACCCATTTCACTTATTTATTTTCACCAGGGAAACCAATATAACAACTCAAAATTTACAAATATACATTTCTGGCATTCAAAAACAAAACAAACAAATCAGTGACCAATATAACCACCTTTCTTTGCGAGGACTCTCAAAAGCCTGCCATCCATAGATTCTGTCAGTGTCTTGATCTGTTAACGATCAACATTGCGTGCAGCAGCAACCACAGCCTCCCAGACCCTGTTCAGAGAGGTGTACTGTTTTCCCTCCCTGTAGATCTCACATTTGATGAGGGACCACAGGTTCTCTATGGGGTTAAGATCAGGTGAACAAGGAGGCCATGTCATTATTTTTTCTTCTTTTAGACCTTTTCTGGCCAGCCACGCAGTGGAGTACTTGGATGCGTGTGATGGAGCATTGTCCTGCATGAAAATCATGTTTTTCTTGAACGATGCTGACTTCTTCCTGTACCACTGCTTGAAGAAGGTGTCTTCCAGAAACTGGCAGTAGGACTGGGAGTTGAGCTTGACTCCATCCTCAACCCGAAAAGGTCCCACAAGCTCATCTTTGATGATACCAGCCCATACCAGTACCCCACCTCCACCTTGCTGGCGTCTGAGTCGGAGTGCAGCTCTCTGCCCTGTACTGATCCAGCCACGGCCCATCCATCTGGCCCATCAAGACTCACTCTCATTTCATCAGTCCATAAAACCTTAGAAAAATCAGTCTTATGATATTTCTTGGCCCAGTCTTGACGTTTTATCTTGTGTGTCTTGTTCAGTGGTGGTCGTTTTTCAGCCTTCCTTACCTTGGCCATGTCCCTGAGTATTGCACACCTTGTGCTTCTTGGCACTCCAGTGATGTTGCAGCTCTGAAATATGGCAAAACTGGTGGCCAATGGCATCTTGGCAGCTTCACGCTTGATTTTCCTCAGTTCATGGGCAGTTATTTTGCGCCTTGTTTTTTCAACACGCTTCTTGCGACCCTGTTGACTATTTTGAATGAAACGCTTGATTGTTCGATGATCACGCCTCAAAAGCTTGGCGATTTTAAGAGTGCTGCTTCCCTCTGCAAGACATCTCACTATTTTTGACTTTTCAGAGTCCGTCAAATCTCTCTTCTGACCCATTTTGCCAAAGGAATGGAAGTTGCCTAATAATTATGCACACCTGATATAGGGTGTTGATGTCATTAGACCACACCCCTTCTCATTACAGAGATGCACATCACCTGATATGCTTAACTGGTAGTAGGCTTTCAAGCCTGTACCGGTTGGAGTAGAACAACATGCATAAAGAGGATGATGTGGTCAAAATACTCATTTGCCTAATAATTCTGCACACACTGTATTGTTATATTGCGTCTGATGTCACCTGATGGCAGAAACATTGGCATGGATCATATTTTCTGCAGATTTTAGCCTTATTTTTTTTTTTCTTTTGAAATAACTTAAGTTTAGAAAAAAACATAATAAAACAAGTAGTCATTAAAGATTACACATAGTTAGCTTCGATTTGTTCCTTCTTTCATTTAAATCTTGACAGAATAATGGAGAGGATGCAAAAGGAAAAAACTTAAATTTCATTTTGTTTAGTTTCTGTTTTGCTTCTTCCAGTCCCCTCTGTGTCAGGGTGATTTGTATGGGGTGTGTTAGGGTACATTACTGTTGTTATTCAAGAACATAATTAATTTATTACAGTTTGGTTTTCCCTTAAGTAAAAAAAAGAAAAATTAGGTAACATGCATGCAACTTTTTACAGATGTGTTGCTGACATCAGATTAAAAATCATCTCATATTTTCCATTAAATAGTGGCTATAAAATATGGCTTGGTGAGATTTGGAAATCATTGTGTTCCGTTTTCATTAGATTTTACACAGAGAGGCAACTGCTGGAATCAGTCTGACTCCCCAAGTTCATTAATGAAAAGAATCACTGGACCCTGCTACGGTTCACACATTTATTTAGAAGTGAGAGATTACATGAGCGATTCCCTGCAGATATCTCTGGAGACTCTAGCTAGAAGCCAAACAAGAGCTGAGAGAGACATGCAGAGTCTAAACAGGCAGGATACTTCAACCCTCTACCCTAGAAACCGCTGCAGTCTGGCTCAGACGCTGTAGATGTGTGTGTGTGCTGTTCTATTCCACTGTTCAGCAAAGAATCTGTGTGTGTGTGTGTGTGTGGGGGGGGGGGGGAGTCTGTGTGTGTGTGGGAGTGTGGTGTCGGTGTGTGTGTGTGTGTGACTGCTCTACTCTGTCCTGTTATGCAGCTCGAAGGCTGAGAGATAAGTATTCGCTGCAGCTGACACTGACTGAAAACAACCTTCACAGCACTCATACACAGTTATGTATGATTATAGCTTTTGTTACCTGACCTCCCCTAACGTCACACCTGTCCAGTTGTTTCCTCATCCTCACACAGCGCTTTTGGAATTGGGGTTGCAGTAAACTGGTTTCTTCAAAGTAACTCACAGCTGCTTCTGTGATCTGCATTTTTCCATTTTTAACAGAATGTCTTAGAATTTTGTTTTTCTTTGGATTTCAGGTAAGTCGTCTGATCGTGTTTTTCCTGTGAGTAAAACAGATGGTCAGAAGGACAAAGATGGGAATGAGTCTGAAGAGGCAGCAAAAGACTCACCAAAACCAGGTTCAGAGGACACTTCTCTCTCAGCTGGATTTACTGTTCTTGGAGGATTTGAAAATAAACCTGTTCAGAAGGTACTATGAAGTAAAACTAATAAAAAATGTCCAGGGCTCAGCAGTAATAAGAAGAATTTCTCCAGCCATTATTATTTTTCTTCTTCGTAGGTGCACAGAGTCCTGCCGCAGTGGCTAGCTGAGCCCAATGTGATTCACAAAGAAATTAAAAGCCACTTGGTTCCCATTTCTGATGTCCCAGGAGTTTGTGCTCAGATGCTCAAAAACCTGGAGAATAATGGAATTCATCACTTCTTTCCAGGTAAGAAATGTTGGTGTTTTTCAAGGATCCCAGAGCAGAAAGTTTTTACAAGGTTTTTTCTGCTCGTTCTACAGTGCAAGCAGAGATCATTCCCGCCATCTTGGAAAGTGCCCAGCATGGGCTGCTCATTGGCAGAGGTGGCTACAGACCCAGAGACATCTGTGTGTCTTCACCAACAGGCAGTGGCAAGACTTTTTCATTTGTCATACCTGTCATACAGGTGAGATACCATCTCCGCCAGTACAGGCTCTATTACAGGTGTATACATGGTGGAATATGTAAAAAGTAAACATGTACTGTCAGGTACTAATGGAGCGAGTAGTATGTGAAGTCCGGGCTTTGGCTGTGTTGCCGACCAAAGAGCTTGCCCAGCAGGTCAGAAACTTTAAAGTCTGTTTGCACAAAGACTTAAACCCTAACATAACTAGAATGGACTGCTGACATGTGCTCTTGTACAGGTTTACAAAGTGTTTACGTCATATGCAGAGGGAACAGCTTTAAAAGTGGTGATGCTGGCTGGTCAGAGGTCCTTCGCTGCAGAGCAGGCTTCACTGTCAGAGACCAGGTGAGAACTTAGTATCCGTGACGGTCAGCCATCGTTTCTCTTAGGCCTGGTACAACATAACAATTTATGGGCTGTTTTTGTCCCGATTTTGCCTCTTCCCGAGCACGGACGGCAAACACTGATTTTCCTGACTGATTTCCTCCAATCATCATTTGGTCTGAGGTTACGAGCCGATTTGTGCCAGTAATCCACTAACACCACTAAACGGGTTGTAGCCGACAGTCAGAAATATTGAACATGTTCAATATTTCAGAGCTGATTTCTGAAGAACACCGACGACTCGTGCATTGTGACTGCGTGGATGGTGACGTGGTACGAAATGAAGCCAATCAGAGAGCACGGTGGCTGGGGAACAAGGAAGTAAATAAAGTCCGTGTTCACGCCATCTTCAGTCTGTTATTTTGTTCAGTTCTGGCTTTTTCTGTTAACAATAATCCCAAGACCACCATTATTACTTCGTCCTTTATGTCCCCTTCCATGCTGTGTGTTGTTTTCCGGTTGTTACTATGTCTTTTATTGACTGTTGTTGCTATGGTTCTTCTACGTTTTTTGCCTGTTGTTGCTATGGTTCTTCTTCTACGTTTTTTGCCTGTTGTTGCTATGGTTCTTCTTCTATGTTTTTTGACTGTTGTTGCTATGGTTCTTCTTCCAAATTTTTTGCCGGTTGTTGCTATGGTTCTTCTACATTTTTTGCCTGTTGTTGCTATGGTTCTTCTTCTACATTTTTTGCCTGTTGTTGCTATGGTTCTTCTACATTTTTTGCCGGTTGTTGCTATGGTTCTTCTTCTACATTTTTTGCCGGTTGTTGCTATGGTTCTTCTTCTATGTTTTTTGCCGGTTGTTGCTATGGTTCTTCTACATTTTTTGCCGGTTGTTGCTATGGTTCTTCTACATTTTTTGCCGGTTGTTGCTATGGTTCTTCTTCTACATTTTTTGGCGGTTGTTGCTATGGTTCTTCTACGTTTTTTGCCTGTTGTTGCTATGGTTCTTCTTCTACGTTTTTTTGCCTGTTGTTGCTATGGTTCTTCTTCTACGTTTTTTGACTGTTGTTGCTATGGTTCTTCTTCCACGTTTTTTGCCGGTTGTTGCTATGGTTCTTCTACGTTTTTTGCCTGATGTTGCTATTGTTCTTCTTCTACGTTTTTTGCCTGTTGTTGCTATGGTTCTTCTTCTAGTTTTTTGCCTGTTGTTGCTATGGTTCTTCTTCTACATTTTTTGCCGGTTGTTGCTATGGTTCTTCTACGTTTTTTGCCTGTTGTTGCTATGGTTCTTCTATGTTTTTTGCCTGTTGTTGCTATGGTTCTTCTTTTACGTTTTTTCCCTGGTTGTTGCTATGGTTCTTCTTCTACGTTTTTTGCCTGTTGTTGCTGTGGTTCTTCTATGTTTTTTGCCTGTTGTTGCTATGGTTTTTCTTCTACGTTTTTTGCCTGTTGTTGCTATGGTTCTTCTACATTTTTTCCTGGTTGTTGCTATGGTTCTTCTACGTTTTTTGCCTGTTGTTGCTATGGTTCTTCTTTTACGTTTTTTGCCTGTTTTTGCTATGGTTCTTCTATGTTTTTTGCCTGTTGTTGCTATGGTTCTTCTATGTTTTTTGCCTGTTGTTGCTATGGTTCTTCTACGTTTTTTGCCTGTTGTTGCTATGGTTCTTCTATGTTTTTTGCCTGTTGTTGCTATGGTTCTTCTACGTTTTTTGCCTGTTGTTGCTATGGTTCTTCTTCTACGTTTTTTGCCTGTTGTTGCTATGGTTCTTCTTCTACATTTTTCCCTGGTTGTTGCTATGGTTCTTCTTCTACGTTTTTTGCCTGTTGTTGCTGTGGTTCTTCTATGTTTTTTGCCTGTTGTTGCTATGGTTCTTCTACGTTTTTTGCCTGTTGTTGCTATGGTTCTTCTTCTGCGTTTTTTGCCTGTTGTTGCTATGGTTCTACGTTTTTTGCCTGTTGTTGCTATGGTTCTTCTTCTACGTTTTTTGCCTGTTGTTGCTATGGTTCTTCTTCTACGTTTTTTGCCTGTTGTTGCTATGGTTCTTCTACGTTTTTTGCCGGTTGTTGCTGTGGTTCTTCTTCTAAGTTACGATGTTTGTCCGGCTCGGAGGACTAGATTGTAGATGAGTTGCTGGACAGCATCATCAAGTGTGCGTTGTTCTGTGATTAAATTCTCGGAGCCACCACACACAGTACGACCATAACAGATTTTTTTATCTTCACGTGTGAGGTCTCGACCGATAAAATGCAAATCATAAGATTAAAAAATCGCTATGTGTGTACCAGGCCTAAGATCATGGGCCTCATTCAGCAATTTTTTCTTACTCATCTTCTTAAATTTCTCTGAAGTTGTGCTTAATAAGTTTTTTAAGAAAATCGTCTGTCAGTCACAAATGTATTCGTAGACTGCAGAATTGTTCCTCTTAGATTGATGAATGTCCATAAAAGTTCAAGACATGAGGAAAAATAAAACATAATGACAAAAACAATGAAAACAATAAGCATAAGATGTGTGCTGAAACCTGTTTGTCCTCATTTTAAAGTGATAACTTTGTTATAAATAATCACAGTGAGATTCACATGATAAAAGCAGCTTTATGTACAAACGGGTCTTTAATTACTCCTGAACAGTCTGGTCCCTGAACTCACCAGGATGAACATCCTCATGGTGTTGTGAATAAAGAGGAAAGTGGTTCACCATAGGATAAATGTTCATCTCTCGTTACATGCTGAATCTTCTACAGTTTGTGAAGTAAATGACACATCCAGCGTAATTTAAGCTGCAGTGATGACGGAGTGAGCGGATCTGATAAAACTAAACCTGCCGTGTGTCTGAAGGTTGATCAGTGGTGGTATTAACCAGGAGGTCAGAATATAACCTCCATCTCCTTCTAAAACTGATCAGTTGATCTGTTGTAGTGAATTTTGATAATTAAGGATTACATTCAGCAGGCAGATCTGGGAGTTTCGGGTGGCTTGGACTTTTATGGTGGGGTGTTGTGGTTGAGGGAACAGATCTGGTGTACAGATGGTTTTAGGAAGACCAGAAATGGACTTCAATACTGCTGACATAATCATTTATAATGATCAGTTAATCAAGTACATTTGATTCGCAGCACCTAATGAGCCGGTTAATTCGAATGGAAGCAGGAAAGGTCCATTTTTGGCCTTTTCATGCATCCGTTGCACCTCATCAGTGGAAAAAGGCGTCCATGTTCATCCAAACGACGGCTCAGTCATGCTTTGCTGTGTGTTTCCACACATGAAGCCAGCATAACACAATCAGCTGAGTAGTGGCACCTTTGGCCGTTTCTGCAACGCTGACTTGATGTGTGTAAGTACCCGTTAGGTGGACCCGATCAGCTCTCTTACTGCTGCTCTCTTACTCAGGCTTTAGTCTTCATGCAAACGTCAGAGCAACTGAAAAGTCTGAAATATTGACCTTTACTTGAACTTTACTTACTCCAAGTCCTGATCTGCTCACAGCTGCAAAGTATTGACTATTTAAGGATTAGACATCTGCATATCTGTTCTCCTAATGAAGCCTTTAGACCAGAAGATGCCACACAGGAACAAAGACTAACTATCTGAATGATTTACCTTCCAGAGGCGGCGTGCGGCGGAGTGCAGCAGACATAGTTGTGGCCACTCCAGGTCGACTGGTTGATCACATCAGCAAAAATTCAGGCTTATGTCTGCAACACCTCAGGTTTCTTGTGAGTTTTTAAAACCTGTATAACTGAAATATGGCAGGTTTAAACGTGGTCTGTCATCCTTAATTTAAGCTTTACTTTTCTTATCTCCAAGATTATTGATGAGGCTGACAGGATGATTGACAGTATGCACCAGTCGTGGCTCGACCAGGTAGTTAAGGCGGTGTTTAGTACAGGAGGTGGACCAGAAGCAAGAACTGTCTTCAAGAGAAGAGAGCCAGAACACATGACAGCAGCAAGGTAAATGTCTAAAGGAGGGTTCACTGAGCCTTTTTACACCAAAACAAACTTAATAACTGAGTCTGTCAGACCAAAGCCAGTCTCATAAAATGCTTGTAAACATGTTGGTCTGATCAAAATTGTATGTAATCAAACTTCTCAGAGCTGGACTAACACTCAGATAAAACATCGTGGACCACAGCGTTAATGGGATGTAAATGCTCAGCTCAACTCAAATGGATCCAAGCACTAAAAACAAGCAGCAGGAACAGGAAAATGTGGATTAAAACTGCTGGATTTCAAATGAAGTTCCTTTCATTCACATATTTTTCTGAAACTGCGACTAAAAAGCAGTGATTGGGACAACTTATGGCCACTTTAAGCATTTCAAAACTGTCGTTCTGATTTATTTACAACCCGGTTCCAAAAAAGCTGGGCCTCTGTGTGAAATGTAAATAACAGATACAGTGATTTCCAAATCTCATGAAGTCATGTTTACGTTCTACTG